>NC_056748.1:637557050-637687050 GCF_019279795.1 Protopterus annectens | reverse complement strand
CATTTCCAGAGATATTTCTGGGTGTGGTCTTTTTGTTGTTAAAAAATTCATCTGGTGTAATTACATGAAGGTCCTCCCATAATCCCTGAGGAAAAAAAATCCTCAGAAGATTGTTAAATCCAAGAATATTTGTTTCCACATCTGCCAACTCAGACTTTGTTAATTTGTTACTTCTTCAGAGAAGGTGATATTGGTTGTAGTGTCTGAAAACATAGTCTGCACAGATTTTTCTTTTTATAGTTTACTGTGGATAACACCTTTAAAATATTTACACTACCAAAACTTACATTTGCAACATGAGCTTTATTATAAAGAATGCAGTTCCTGTCATGTATAGGTTTTTAAGCTACATAAATTATACCCTGATCACGGAGATGTAAAAGGCAAGGTGTGTGGGTTAGGGTGGGGATAACATCTCAACATGGTCAAATTGTAGATTATTATGCAATAGTATGTATGATTTGAGGATGCATTGCTCAAAATAGGTAGGGCACTCTGTGACAGATGCCTTTCATACAAAAATTGATAAGCTTGCAGTGCAAAGATATATATGAGGTAGTCATTAAAAATGTCATTCTGGAATGTCATTTCTACAGATCTGAATGGTTATTAGTGTTAAAGTAATTGCAGTTTTGGGGACTTTGCCCATATGTTATTTCACCATTGCCAGTGTTATTATTAATGCAGGACATTCTTTAATGACCTTGAAGCCAGAAGCAGCGTGTTTACATCTTGTCAAAAGGTTTTATTGAGCATTATCTTCTTATGTACCTGCTGAGGTATGTGATTAACTATGGTTTCTTAAAGCACAGCCTGAAATACCTCCCTACGCTGAAGTCAGAACATCCTGTCACTCCATGCATTTTTCCAACAGATAAATCATTATTCAGATTAAAAATATAAAAAGCGTCAACTTATATCATCTTCACGATATTCAGAGTATAATATGTTGAATATCTCTAGTGTCTTCCACAAGTTTTTGCTACCTTTCTCATGTAAGTTACACCTTTGGTTGATGGACTACATACTCTGTGTCTACGTAGATTTCTAGGGATGTAAAATTGAGTTTGCAGTGTGTAAGTGCATGTATGAGCATTTAAGTAGCTTACAATGGAGCTTCCCACAGAGGAATGTTTATCAACATTATGGCCATTGAGTACCTGGACAGACTCTGGCTTTCCCCCTAGAGAGGAATAAAGAAATTCAGCGTAGAAACATAAATAAATGAATAAATTGTTTCTTTTAGGAATGCCATCAATTTATTTTTCTAGCATTAACTACAATCAGTTCATTGAGTCGCATCTCTCTTATTGTTTGCACTCCAGAACCAATACCATTGTTTTCTCTAGCAGATATAGCAGACACTCAGTTTTTAAACTTTTTCCTTATGCTTACAATTTGTTCATTTATTATTTTCATTTTAGACTTCTGTCCTAGTTATGGCTTGCCAATAAAAACTCGGTGTTAAAACATAAGAGTACTTTAACCAGACTGCCATTAGTCAAAGCTCGTTGATGAACTTTGTAGTCATGTTATCAGACTTGCGGTCATATGTTGTGAACACTCTGCTCAAGATACATGTTATGCTGTGCACCATTTGGTGGTGAAGTGAGTCTGATGAGCAAGGCAATGGTTAGACTGACCAAGAAAGCCAAACATAGTGCAAATGCCCTTGGAATGCCCATAAAATACTTCTGTATGAGATGACTTCAAGTCTGCACTGCAGAAGAGCCTCTCCCATAATCCTGGGAAACATGAGGATGTGGATTCTGTTAAGACCCTACTTATAGTCTAAATAAGTAAGATAGCAGCAAGGGAACTGACGTTAAAATGCTGCTGGTAGTTGTCATGACAGTAACCATAGGACCTACTGCAAGACAACAGAAGGAAGGAGATTCATCAGGTTAAGGAGGAGGGTTCAGGAAGGGAACTCATCAAGATGAAGAAGGAGATGCAATGTCAACTAGGAGGTAACTGGATTTGGCTGATAGGTACAAAAATCCAGGAAGTAAATGAAAACACCAATCATCAAAGTGAAACTCCAGCCATGGAATGAGTTTGCAAACCACAAAGAATGATTTACTGATATCTTCAAAGATGTTGAAACAAATCATTCAGTAACTCAAAAGAGTGGGAGAGAATATTGTCCAAGCTGTTCTTAGTAAAACCTGAAAAACATTGATCTCAACTGGGTACATTAAAGGGAGGTAGGCTGAATATATTTAAGAACTCACGAATCCCACAGCCATGTAGTCAGATGGCAGAGTTGTACCCATTTCAGTAGATAAGGTCACTGAGGTAACTAGTTCAGCTGTGGCATGTCTGTGAGGGTAGATGAGATCCATTTCAATTGCTGATGATGTTTGACATCCTAATGATGCTTGTCATTGCTAGGGTGTTGTACTTAACGTGTTTTTCATTGTTGTCTAGCAGATTGGAAGAGTGCCTCTGGACTGGCTAGAAGGTAATAGTTGCCTTTTTCAAGAAAAAAGCTACAGGAGACTGTGTTCTCCTTATAGTTTCCATGTGAAAAAATGCTAGGGTTTTAGATATGAGACTGCATCTTATAGTCAGGAATCTGATTCAAGATGTGCAATATGGATTCTGCAGAATAGTGGATACATTGTTACTATCTCACAGATATTGAGGAGTCATAGGAATTTTAATGTTTGCATGTATCATAATTGTCTTCAGCAGGTGGGAACTTAACAATCCTGTCTTGGTTTGTAATTTATTGATCTTTATTGTTAAGAAGAGGTACTACTCTGAGCAATATTGTAAAAGAATTACAGCTTTTTTTGATTTTCAGAACTTGTACTGTCAGTGTCGGAGCAACAGCTTTACTGTACTTAATTTAGTATTTAGTTGTATATTATTTGTGTGATTTTTCTCAAAGAAGTTGATTTAAGTTCTGTTTGAATTCTGTGGTAACTGATTTTGATTATTCTTTTCTGTTAGAAATTTTTATTAATTTGAGCTAAATATGGGTTCATTAAATGAATATGCCATTAATGATTTGCTGAAGCACAAATATCTTGTACAGTGTAATAAATGCTATGTATATTAAAGGGTAACAACTGATAACACTGGTGATCTGTGTTCCTCATGTTAAAAGTTAGATGATTTGCTTACCATTGTTAGAAGTAAATCTAGATTTACTGATGATGATTGCACTTGTGCAATTGGCATGGCTTGGAGACCTGTTGTTACATATATTGATGACTGGATTGGTGAGATAAATGATGTTAGGCAAAGAGCAAATGGAGCACATTTAGGAAATGATTTGGTTCATAGGTAGGTACTAGGCTATCTGCCCAAAGGCATTTATAAGCCTAGCCAGAATGTGTTGGCTTTCGCCACCCCCTTAGATTAGTTCCCTTTGCCTCTGTCCAGCAGAGCCACTGAATTGATCGCCGAGGTAAACTTTCTGTTTCCCATCCATTCGTTAAGGTTTCTTTTGAAGAGTGTTAGTGAGCAGCTCTGCCTAATGTAGATTGGGATCTTCTTCCAAAACATGGGAAGTCTCTGGGACAGGAATCTATCTCTCCAGCATGTCCTATTTATTGTTGTGGTGAGGTTTAGATCCCTAGAGTGTGTGGCTCGAGGGGATAAAGTTTTCTTTAGGTGGAGCATGTCCATCAAATCTGGGTTGGACATGGCCTTGTGTGTCAGGCAGAGATCACCTCTAAGTAGGTGGTATGCAATCAAGCACAGCTGTAATTTATTCAGTTTAGCTGCATAGGGCATCTGTTTGAGGCCAGTGATCCTCTTGGTGAGGTACTTCTGTGGTCTTTCCAGCTGTTGAAGGTGTCTTGTAAGGTACATCCCAAATGGGGTGTTGTACTCTATGATGGGTCTGATGTGTGATGAGAAGAGGGACACAATGACCTCTTTTGATCTGGATGCAAACCCTTTTGTGATTAGGCGTACCACATAGAAGGATTTTCTAACCACTTTGGCAATGTGATTATCAAAGGTGAGATTACTATCTACTTGGGTCCACAGATCCCTTATTACGTCTTCTGTATTTAGGGGACTACCACCTATGTGGTAGTTTGTGAGTACTTTGTTTTTTCCAAAGGGGAAGACTATGCACTTTTTGGCATTTAGCTTGAGGCCATGATTTTGACATCAGGTATCCGTCTCAGTGAGACCCTTTTGGAGGATGTCTGTGTCAGCCAGAGAGTCAATTATATCTCCTAGTTTGCAGCCATCTGCGAACTTGTCAGTCATAGTTCTCCTGTGCTTGCCTGTACCTCTGAAAAGTATATGCCGAACAGGAAGGGTCCTAGGACTGAGCCCTGGGGAACACCACTTGTAACTGGTTTAGAGTTGGACCTAGCTCCTGCAACTCTCACCATGTGGGTTCTATCCGTGAGCCAGTTGGCAACCCATCTTGTGGTGTAGGGGTTTATGCTCAGGCTGGTGAGCTTGTCTATAATACCAGAATGGGGAATTGCGTCGAAGGCCTTTGTAAGGTCTAGGTAGGCTGTGTGTACCACCTTTCCCTCATCTATATCCTTGGTAACTGTTTTAAAGAAGTCCACCAGGTTTAGTAGGCATGATCTGCCCTTAACAAAGCTGAACTGGGTAGGGTCCAGTGTTTGGAGGTTCCCAAAGTCTCTGTTAATGAGTTCCATGATGATGCGCTCCATAGCCTTGCAGACTAAGCTAGTCAGGCTTATAGGGTGATAGCTCCCGGGGTCTGTTGTGGCTCCACTTTTGTGGAGTGGAATAACCATTGCTGTGCACCACTCTATGGGTACATAGCCTGTGGAGAGGCTGAGTTTGAATAGTGTGTTTAGGTGAGGGGTTAGTTCATCTTTGAGCTCATGTAGGACGCAGCCTGGGACACCATCCGGTCCCATTGATGCTGTATTTTTGGCTTTGGAGAGGGCTGTTTTAACCTGAGTGTCTGTGATTTCAGGGACTCTACAGTCTTCTGGTATGGTTATGGGCCCTTTTGGGGGTGAGAGGGGGGTGAAGTTTGTGCTGAACCTGTCTGCCAGGATGTTGGTGATATTGGTCGATTCAGTGTATTTTGTGCCATTATGCACTAACTTCGAGCAGATGTGAGCACTGCCACTTATATTCTTGACATAGCTAAAGAATGCCTTGTGGTTATCTTTGGAGTCCTTGGCAATTTCTCTTTCAAAGCTCACCTTGGATGATTTTATGAGGGATCATAGTTTCTTGCTGATACTGATCAGGGATGTCTTCCCTTCTTGGGATTTTACTCTTTTCTGTGCTGGTTTCCTCCTTCTATTGTATAGCTTGTTTATGACAGGAGTCCACCAGACTGGTTTCCTTTTCTTGGAGGAGTGAGTCTTGGTTTTGCTTGGAATGGCATGATCTATGCATTCATGTAGGTGCCCGTAGAATGCATTAGTGAAGGACTTTGCAGATTGGACAGCATTATCCTTCAGCATGGGGGCGTTGAAACTTTCCTCCTTGGTCTTAAGTAATGTGAATTTTGTTTTTGAAAAGTTTTTCACGGTGGTTTTCTTGTCTGGGGGTGGGGGTGGAATGTGGATATCCAAAGTGATTTGTTTATGGTAATATCTAACCAGTGAGGGGTTGACCTCTGGTGTGGAACACCGGTCGCCTATTTTGGTGATGACCAGCTCCAATATGTTGTCACCTCTGGTGGGAGTGTTGACTAGTTGAACCAGGGTGTTTGAGTTTATAAATTCTAGGAAATATTGGACAATGGAGTTAGTACTTGAGTAGTTCTCCCAGTTAATGTTTGGGTAATTGAAATCACCCAATATTAGGGTGTTTGGTAGGACCTTTATATTCCCAGTGTTTCCAGAAATGCAGAATGGGGGTCCTGGGACAGGGTGGGTGATCTGTAGCAAGCTACAATTTGAATTGCAGTTTTGCCCATTGTTAGTTGCACGTGGATGATCTCTGAACCATCATGCTGTGCCACTAACCTGGAGGTGTGGGTATCCTTGATGAATATGGATACGCCCCCACCTTTTGTATTTCGGTTTGGGTTCTGTGGCCGAAATGTATGGTATGAGTTGTAGTCTTGTAGTGCTGGGGTTCTCTCTGGAGCCTTAATCCAGGTTTCTGTAACTGCACATATATCGATTTTCTCCATACTGAGGAGTGCCTCGAGTGCAGGCATTTTGAGGATTAGACTTCTGGCATTGAGTAGCATTACCCTCAGTTTTTGTTACTTGTGCTATTTATGGTGGTCGGTTTGTCTTTTGAGCCTTGCCTAAAAAGGCACTATGTGGGTGGCAAGAGCCTTGGCCAGTATTCGAAAGTCTAAGGGTGACAGGTGCAAGCCATCTCTAGTGAAGCAGCGTGGCTTGTCGAGCATGTCATCCCAGGTGGACAGACAATGGATCCCCTTTGAATGACACCAGAAATTTAGCCAATTGAAAATATTTTCTTTAAACCATGGTATCATTCTTGGTGAGGGCAGGATGCTACTCAGGGTCAGGGTCATATTAGCCGGGGCTACGTGATCAGAGAGCTCTTCCATGTCTCTTTTCATGTAGTCCAGGGAGGTATGGCTCAGGTCATTCACACCAACATGGACAATGACAGAGTCATATTTGTACTTGTTCTGGAGTGACCTGAGTGCTTGTGTTATGTGGCGGATCCTGGCACCCGACAGGCAGCTAACAGTAACCTTCTCCTTATTCAGCCTAATGAGTGGGACGTCAGTGTTCCTCACTATAGAGTCAGCTATTACTAGTATGTTGGGTATGTTATTTTGCCTTAAGGGCTGTGACTGCATGGCACACTGGTTTTGTGAAGTATGTGTTTCATGGTTTGTGTTGGGGGGTGGAGTTTGCTTTGATGTTTGCTTTGGAGGTCTCTGTTGGTTTTGCAGATTTTTATTTAGAGCCTCCGAGTATGTTTTCATGTATTTATGTATATTTTCATGTATTTATGTATGTTTTTTTCCAGTGCTGCTTTAATGGGTCTATGTGAGACTGGTGGTGTGATGCAAGTATTTCCCTTCTCCTCTTGACTGTCTGTCTGATCCAGTCTTGGGTTGAGGGAGCTTAGCCTACAGTTTGGCTGTATAATTGCATCTCTTGCATGTATTAGTGTTTGGTGGTAGGAGGAGGGGGTTGTCTGTGTACATGACGCAGTTGTAACATTGCCTCAAAATGCCCAGATTCAGCAGTTGGACTGGAGAGTACACCTGAAACTGCACTTTGGAGATGCATGGATAGGTACAGTGAACTGTTTTACTGGATGGCTGGTAAGGTCAAATAGAGAGCCTTGTCCTTCTGTACAGTACAGGAGGGTCTAGTGCTAGGGTTTATAAGTGCTTGCTATAAGTTTTGAGCAAGTGCCAGGCTGAGAAATCAATGGCTTGAGTGCTTAAGTTGAAAGTTTGTCTAAATCCAAGGGAAAAATTGAGGAGGAGACTTTGTGCAGCCAGGAATAGTTTTACCCTTGCTAACCGGCACTGCCCAGCACGCAAAACCGGGCAAATACAGTATTTATAGCAGGGAAATGAAAGAGAGAGAAATTAGCCCAAAATGGCAAATAAACTACTAATTTCTGGGCTGAAACAACTCCTGCTGGGACAGATAGGCTGCTCAATGCTCCCCTCTCTCACAGGTGAACAGAGAACTTCCTTCTATCCAAGTAAGGTATGGGCAAACACAGAGATTTATAACACAGACCTGAATTCAGCACTAACCTGAAAACTGGACTATACTAGCTTAGAAAGGTGGGAAACAAGTATATATTTTTGTTTTGTTTTGTTTGTTTTTTTAGAAAATAAAGCAGATACACTCAAACAACATGTTAAATGCACAGAAAAGGATACTTATTGTTATATATATCGCAGATCAGAGTTGTAGTCAATGCCCCTAGTAATAAACAGTAAAAGCAGATGAATAAAGTGCAATTTTATATATATATATATATGTAATATATATAAAACAATAGAAAACAAACAAACTGATTTAAACAAGTTACCCAATTAATCAGAAAAAAAGCTCAAAACTGAGCCCTGTTCCAGCAGTCTTCAGTCAGACAAGTTCTAACTGCACATCCCTGCTTACTGGGGTGCAGGGGAACCTTCTCCAAAAAAGATGGCCTGGATCAGTGCTCAAGTTATACAAACAAAGCTAGATTCAGCAGGCCTGAATCTGGTCTGTGCTACAGCAACAAACTCTACCAATTTCAGAAAGAAACAGTTCACATAATCAGGCACAATAAGCCTGTGACCAGAAATTCCCAGCTCAGAAGGGTAGAATTCAGCCTCTCCTCCCACAAGAGTGCAGACCACAAACCTTCTTAATGTAGTATAACTGGCCAGAAGCCCAAGTGCTTAAGCCAGAACTAATACATTTTTAAAATAGCAGACACTGGGCCTTCAATCAGCAATTCCCAGCTTAGAAGGATGCAAGCTGCCTGTCCTGCCACAACAGTGCAGACCACAAACCTTCTTAATGTAAAACAGCAAAAGACTTAGAATAAAAGCTACAATTTAATCAGGCTACTACCAAGCAGTAATAAATGCAGAAGAATAAATAAAATTGAGGACTTCTAAGAAAAGCAAAATAAAGTAGGAGGAAAGACAAATACAGTAAAAGCAAATGAATTAAGTGCAATTTTTTTTAAGTGCAAGGAGAGAGAAAGGAAGAACCTAAGTGGGCTGGCCTTCTCAAATCTTGTCTTTGTATTAATTAGAGTGAACACTAGACTCAGAATATGATCTCACTGTACTCGGTTAAGTGAGCAAGTGAGATAGACCCAGGAGGAGTGTTCTAATACAGACTTACAGGAAGGGCGGGCAGTTCTAGAGCCACCAACACTAATACCAACACAGGAACAGGGAAGGAGGGTGGGGAACTTACTGCAGAGAGACGCACAGCACACTGTTCAGAAACACACAATTAGGAAACAGAAATATTAAAATACAGTACTTTTAAAACTGCAAGTTTGTACTTAACAGAATACTAAAATGCACTGCTGCAAGTTTTTCTTAGCTTCAGCTTCTAATGCAGTTGTTTGTAGCCAAGCAAGTCTCTCAGGTGTTGAGCATAAAATCAACCCCTATGAAACAAGGCAATTCACCATTCTACAGATTCAGAGTATTTTGAAGGAAATAAAGAAAGGAATGAAGAAGTTCATAGCAAATAACAAGGAATAAAAAGAAACTGATAAATGTCTGTAAAGTAAAGAGAATATATATACTAAAAATGACATTGCTTTATGTAACACACAGATTAGAGTAAGATCGTTTTTTTTCTCTCAGAAAACCTTCAGCCTACAAAAGAAGGCAGCATTTTTCCAAAAGAGAAGGTAGAAGAAAGAGACAATGGACAACAAGGGACAGGTCAAATGGCAGAAATGAAAATTGAACATGGAAGAATTGGAGAACATAACTGTAAGAAAAAAGAATAGAAAGACAGATGCTGACAACATGGTTCAAGCTGTGGCTTTATAAATTGAACTGGATGAAAATTGTATCTGTGCAAATGTAATAAGCAGAGAAAACAGTGGGAAAATAAAATTAATGGTGATAAAGATCATTCCTTTAATGATAGAGCAGATATTATTGAATAGAAGTGGAACAATCCTCAGATCTGGTCAGAAAAGATATTCCTGTAATTGGAGATTCAATTATTAGAGGAAGTGATGATTACATATGAAGATAAGATAATGAACACCGAATAGTTAAAAACAAAAATAAGTCACTGCACAAAGTACAAAACGACCATTAGTTTACTTGTAACACAAAATAAAAACGACTTAGCGCTTTCGCCCACTATACAAAGGCATCATCAGAGTCTAATTCAACCACTAAACTTCTTATACACAAATTAAATGCATACTTAATTTTCTGTCGTTGCCACTTTGAAAGCACTTTTAAAATCATACACATATTTGTTACAAATATTAAAACATTTTAAATGTTACAATCTTTGAAGCATTTGAACCATAAAACATTTAAAACATTTAAAATCTGTCAGCCGGAATGCAACTGTATGTGTGTTGTATAGTAACACCAATTTGCAATATACAATCCTTTACAGTGCATTCTAAATATTTTTGCCCTAGATTTTAAGATGCATGCAATTGAAATGTTGTCAGCATTCAATCGCAATTGCCATTCTGTTTCTTTAATTTGTAAATCTAAATCCGGGTCACCACTTCTTCCTTCAATAAATGCCCTGTCTAACATAAAAAAATATAAACCTTTTGAAATTGATACATTCTTTATTGTGCATGTATAAAGCACTACTTAACTTTCATTCCTTAATGTCCCTAATGTGTTCTACTATCCTGTCTCTGAAACGTCTTGTGGTGTTGCCCACATAGAAAGATGGACATGAGACACATGTAGGCACATAGAGTACAAGCTTTGTATTACAATTACATATACCAAGACATTGCAAAGTTCTATCTAATATTGCAATTTCCACACAGGGACCATCATTAATGAATGTACATGATGTACATGCACCACATTTATGCATTTTGGATCTATATGTAATGATCACTCTTTCTTTGTTATTTTCCAATATTTTTTTTTAATTTCTACCTCTACTCTACAGTATTTTTGGTCTATTCCCTATTTTTTATTTTAAATCATTATTGAAAATTTCTTCCCACAAAAAACACATTTCAGTCCTTAATTGTGTAGCATCTTTGTTATATTGTATTACCATAACATCATGCCCAGGTTTCCCTTCCTGTCTGATGCTGTCTCCACTTGTTCCTCCTTTTAAAATAGGAACACACCTAGTGGCCCGATTTCTTAGCACATCATTTCTAGTTGACAATAACAAATGAATTGAACATCCCTATTAAAATTATCATCGCCTCTTTAAATTTCTCATCATTGCTCACCAGCCTCAAAGGTCTAACCATTTGCCCTTTTACTACACTTTCCACTGGTGATGGGGTGACAACTGAGAAAATAGAGGAGTGTATTTACATATGTCTTTTTTCTAAAAATGTTTGAAGACAACTCCTCTATGTTGACATCCTTTTTTAATAATTTATCTAAATAATCCATTTCATAACTATGCACCCTATAAGTAAATCTCAAAATTATGTGGTTGCATTCAAATAATCAATAAATTCAATCACCTCTTCTTCATTTCCAGTCCATAGAATCAGTATATCATCCAAAAACCTATCATATGTTAAACTCTTAGACATAAAGTGGGATGAGAAGACATATCTTCTTTCCCATTTTGTTAATACCAGGTTGGCAAAAACAGGCGCACATTTGGCACCCATTGCCACACCTGATTTTTGTCTGAAGTACTCCTTCGAACCACAAAATATTACTTTTTAATACTGTCTCCATTAAATCAACCAATAGATTTACCCTGGTTTGTAGCATAAGACCTTCTTGTAATAAACTTTCCGAATAAAATTGTAAACCTATTTCATGAGATATTACTGAAAATAAGTTAATCACATCTATAGTGACAAATACATAATCCTTTTCAAAATTTACCATTCTTAACTGCTCCAAGCAACATTACGAATCCCTTAATACTTGAGGTTTTCTATTCAATGCTGGCTTAGAATAGTAATCAATAAAGGCCACCAGAGGTTCAGTTTTGGAACCCCAGGCTGCCAATTTTGGCCTGAATGGGGGGGGGGGTGGTATATCTGATTCTTATATCTTAGGTATCCTGAATATTGATGGAATAATGGGATTTTCCACCTAAGATACTCAAATTCTCCTATAGTTATAGAACCTTGGCACAAGGCATCAAACAACAATATATCAGTTTTGGTGTAAGCTCTATTCACGTCATTTATTGATGCCCTTTCATATGTATTTTCATCATTTAACAAGTCAAACATTTTGCATACATAAGCTCTGTGCTTCATATTGACTACTTCCCATTCTTTGTCAGGTTTATGTCCCTATTCATGGACAATTCCTTCAAAACTTGTCTTTCATCTTTTGTTAAACTGACATATCCCAAACTACTTGTTTTTAATCTATGTCGAAACTCAATTTCACATAGGTGTTCAAACGTGTACTATGGGAATATTGGGTGGTATGATAGTGCTTTTCTGCTTTAAAATTGTCTTTCCTACATCACAGGAATCATTATTTAACTGTCTCACCAAATTCTCACCTTTGTTCGAGAAAAATATCTTGTCTTGTAAACAGTCTCAAACTGGTTAATAATTTTACTGTATCTGTCTTAAAACTTGGTACAAAGCTAAAAACCTTTGCTTAGTAATGCTACATGCTTTTTGTTAATGTGTAAATCACTTAAGTTATATATCATTCCCAGGGGTGGCTCATGCTATTGGACTGCGGGACTGCAGACCTCCCAGCTGTAAAAACAAAAAATAACTAAACAATAAATTAAACTGACTAAAAAATAAAACTGCGAACTCCCGGAACATCGCGCATGTGCACACAGGTTTCTAATAACCAGACTGCTGGTGAACCAGTCCGGAGCATGCGCACAGAACTCCAGACTGTCTCATCAGCAGTCTGGGTTGACAAGACAGGAAGTACCTCCAAAATATCCCAGAAGTCTATGCAGTTCTAACTGCATAGACTGGAAGGGGATCGGACTGCAACATCCGCAGGCTGGTACTCTCGTGGCTCAAAGGACTGGTATTCTGCTCTCGCGGGATTTGCTGCAGTTGGATTATGTATTTGTTGTTGCTCCAGGGACTCTCTCACTGTGTTTTGGACTTATTCGTTGGTACAAGGGTTATATATTCATTGCAGAGACTTTGCTGTCACTGTGTTTTGGACAAGTTTGCTCGCTGGCTTCATGGACCGACTTTGATACAGGTACAAGAGGGTGTGTGTGTGTGTGTGTGTGTGTGTGTGTGTGTGTGTGTGTGTGTGTGTGTGTGTGTGTGTGTGTGTGTGCATCCATAGCTGTGTGTAAAAGGATATATTTGGGAAACAAAGAATACACTGTAGCAGAAATTGGCATTTATTGAAGACCACCTGTCTTTGAATCTTTCCCATTTCTGTACTTTTTTCATTTGCTATGCAACAAGGCCTGTGAGACAAGTATTTTTGCCTAAAGCAGAATTTAAGAAAACATTTACATCTGTAACTCTTTGTGATGCTGTTTCCAGTGCAACAGAATCACCAAGCTATTGCTGAAACATATTAGAAGAGGGCTTATGATCCTGATGGCAACTTGGCTTGGCCTACATGACATGAGACTTCTCCATCAACCAAAACATTCCATAGTAATTCTAGCCTTGTTTCACTGGTTGAGTTGAGCAAATAATGACAAGAATTAATCAATAGTCCTTTTCATAGTACTCATAGTGGCTGAGTATGCTGTATTAGCTCTTACTTACAAAATAGGGAGGATGAGTAATGTAGTGTACTGTCAACAGTTTCTCTTTCTAATCTTGAAGGTTATAAAGTTACCAAAAGCACTCGCAGCATATATTTCACCAGATATTTTACATACCTACATTTTAGATTAGTTTGGTTGTTTTATTAAGTGGTATTGTTGCAGTGGTGCACTTATTATTCATATTCCTGTTAAACTTTACTCACTGGAACTTGCACAGTTGCTTCATGGATCAGCATAGTATGTATAGGAAACTTCCATGATTTATTTGTATATCTGTATATCACACTTTTTAACATGCGGATGAAAATGACAGATCTTTTTGAAGTTATAGCTGTAGCTGTTTTTATACCACACTCATAACGCTAAAGCTGTGTGTTAAGATCCAAATGGCACAATGGCTTACTTAACTAGTGGACTTGTTGCATCTTACATGATTTTTGGTATTTTTTACACCTGTTTATGTTGCTAAATATGTTTATTTTTGTGAAATCTGGTGCTCTGATGTTACAAGTTGCATATTTCAGGTAGTTTGCATGCGTCTGTGCCATGCGTTGTGCCTCGTCTTGCTTATTGGTAATACAGATCATATATCCAGCCTCTAAGGATTTTATTTTACAGCATAATGTAATAGTGTCTTTATGGGGCATCTCTGTGTTTCTTAAATGATATTTTTTGTTAAGAAGATGCCTTTTTGTATTGCCTGTGTCATTTGATTTATGGTTGCTGCTTTTCATGGGAAGTCAAGTCTGGAAAATTCCCAGGATGCCTTGCAGTGAAGGTGAAGATAAATATAAATGTTTTTATCATATTTACGACTGGCTTTCCTGTTTGTATTTGAAAGGGCTCATTATTCTTTTAGCTCAGACAACAGTAACTTACTGTAGTACTAAAGAACGAGTAAGCCATTGACATATGTCTTTTGTGTGTGTTACAGCACTTCCTGGCCTCTTAAAGGCTAGCTAAGATGTTTATGTTGTATTATTTTATTTTAATATAGCTAGTCTTTATTAACCAGGTAGTAGTCATTACATGCACTTTTCTGTTTTGAAGCAGTGGCCCATACACTTTGGATTGGTTAAGCATATACAGTAGTACAAGTCTGAAGGCAAATGGAATCAAATCCCGAGCTGCAATATGTACCTTGCTGCCATAAGCCATTCTGTTGTGCTGTCAGTCTGCATATGATACTGTTGTTCTGTGTTGTATTTATTTGCATTTGTTTTGCCTCATATTTTGTTTTGTTCTGTTCCTCATAACATCTATGGTTTCTGAATATATAGTTCTGAGATATTTGATGGTGCAGTGGTAGCATTGTTGCCTTACAGGTTCTCAGGTTTGATTATTGGCTGGGGTGCCTTCTGCATGTCCTTCCTATGTTTGTGTGGGTTTGCTCTCGTGTCCCTCCATGTTACAAAGACGTGTCTGCAATATTTCTTCATGGGCCTCTGCTGAAAATTGTTTTTTGCTCCAAGTCAGACTTTCCTGGTTAGCAAATGTTAAATAAATAAAATTGACAGGCATTTGAATTTCAGACTTCATATTCTTCAGAAAGTACACAGTAACAGAAAACCTTTTATTCTAGCAATTTTCTAAGTTTTTAAGATGAATATTTGAAATTTGTCCCTATTTTTGGGACTGTATTCCCCCATTATTGGCTTCATCCAGGTTTTTAGTGCTAAGGTTGACAGCTATGGCAAGAACTGAATTCACTGAATATGTTTGAGGGCTGTATTCCCCCATTGCTGGGTTTGTCCAGGTGTTTTGTGCTAGGAGGTTGACAGCTATGGTGAGAACCAAATTCACTAAATGATAGCCATTTAAGTTTCAGTCTTCCTCTCTTTTGCAAACCAGCTGATTTGGTATAGTGGTATGTTGCTCTGACTGTTATGCACAGGGACCTGGGATCAAGGCTGGGCAGTAAAATGTATGGTAGTAACACAGCATTTTATTCTAGCAACTTTCCAAGATTATACAAGCAATGTCTAATGTGTCCCTGGTTTTGGGGCTTTTGCCCCCCTCCCCCAATAAATTTTGGCTTTTTCCAGATTTCTTGTGCTGTGAAGTTGATATACAGTTGAATATTGAGTAGATTTTACAAGGAGCTGAGAGCTGCAGGGGAAGATAATTTTAGTGCTGCTTATGCTGAATTTGCTTGCATTGTTAATAGCACAACAGGTTGTGTACTTACGTTTGATGCAGAAGGCTGTGGGTTCTACTCCTACAAGGGGTGGATGCTGCCGTACTAAGAATGTTCTCTTTGGCCAAGATACTAACGATGAACCTATCAGTTTGCTATCCATTTCCTATTGCAATATTACTAGCTTATTTTTTTATGTAATATAGGCAATTTATTCCTCTGGGTCAACAGACACTTTATTTATTTATTTATTTATTTATTTATTTATTTATTTCCAGTTTCATTATCGGGGAAGTCCACTGGGCCAGAACGTCCCCATTTTCAGTGGAGGCCCAGGCAGAAAAGCTCCAAAAGCAATGCGAATACAATCTAAGTTACATAGTGTTGAAGGTAAAAAAATACATGTGTAATTACATTCACACAGTTAGTAAAAAAAAGCAAAAAGCACACAGTATACCTCAAAAACATCATTAAGGAAGGTAGATAAAATAGATTTTCAGTAGTTTCCCTTCAGAGTAGCAAGTTTCAACTGTCTGTAATGAAGAGATCTGAGGTTACCTGATATTTACAATATTTACATACAAGGAGTAGAGAGAGAGAAATACTTGAACTGAGAAGTAGCTTAAGTTTGATTTAGTAGCAATGGAAAAATAATAGTTTTAGGTAGTGTGAAGTGAAAGGATATAGAGGGTTCATAAGGGTAGTTAATATTGTAGATGAAACAATGAAATATAAAGTTATTTGCTAGCAGCAACCTCTTCGTTAGTTACAGATCTCTTTAATGTGTAATTATTTAGATGACTTACTTCTACAGAGATTGTGCATATTTACTGATACTGGTGGACTGTATAAGTTCGAGTAGACTTTTTTATGATGGAAATGTTATCGATTGGGCAGTTTTGTCATTACTGGTGCATGCATTTTGTTTCATTGTTTACTGGAAAAATGTTCAAAACAAATTAAAAACACCCTCTAACAACTGTATTGTATTATACAAGGAATATAATTTAATCCAATCAGGAAGGTGTATCACACAACACATGTATGTTTTGTGTGCAAGGGGCCCATTATTTGGAAACAGCCCAAAGTTAATCTTTATACTACCCAAATGTATTTTCTTTGAATGTGGATTTCACTGCTGTTTCAATGAAGGTGTTTCAAGGGCAGAGTTTTAATGCTAAGTCTATTTTCATTGTGAGACTGCATTGCTTTGTTTAGCAGATGTTTTAGTGTTTGTGCTGTAAAATACAAAATAAAACTTTCAAGTGAAATCAAAATCATTGTAGAAGTAAAGCAGTATGCACATTGCAGTGTTTATGGTAAATGGGGTGAAATAGCCAAGTAATGGGACATTGGAATGGCTGCAGGGGATGGCTCCATTCGACCATGATTTTGTGAGGGGGAAGGATGGCAAACTAAGACAGCCCCGGCTCAGTTGAATTATACCTCTCAACTGTCCAGATTTTCACAGAATGAATAGATTTTTCTTCTTCTTTTTGGTTTGTTCCCCATAAAATTTGTGGTTTTCTGGCAAATCATTTAGGAATTAAGTTACTAAATAATGATAGACATTGAGTTTCAGACTTCATAACCTTCAGAAAAATGCATGCTAAAGTAAGACCTGTTCTAGCAACTAAGTTTATACAAGAGCAATTTTTAGTACTGTTTGTATGTTCCCCCAATATTTTTGGCCTTGTCCAGATTTCTTGCATTAACAGGTTGAGTGGTACATGCAGACTGCTTTATAGAATTGGGCATATCCAAACCTCTCAGTTGTCCCTGATTTTGGCTCAAAATGTCGCTCTCCCTCTAATCCCTCTGCAAAATGTTAGTTTTGGAAGGAAACGTGGAGGGTTTACAATTAATAAATAACTGTAATAATCAGAGTTATAGATTACTTTTATTTCAGAAATGCATGTAGATTTGTTTATTTTGTCAGCTGTTCAAGCTAACAGTGCTAATATTAAAAAGTGTCCCTTCTTTGACAGGTTCCCAGCTGTATCATGTGACTATTTTTATATTTTTGGATCACATTTTTGGTCCATTGGTTTTCTGGCAAATTAGTGGCAAATCATTAAAGATTGAAGTAAGAAAATAATGACAGACATTTCAGTTTCAGATTTCATACCCTTAAGAAAATTGATACTAATGCAAGACCTACTATTCTATTAGAAAGTTTATGAGAACAATATTTAAATATTGTCCTTAATTTTGGGCCTGACTTTGTCCAGATTTCTTGCTCTGAGGTTGAGAGGTATAACAAATATGTCAGGGCTTTTGCAGTCAACCAGAGAAATTTCAAGTTGTGACATACTTGTTGCACCCCACTCCCCCATGTAGTGACTCTGGATGTGTCCAAGCAAGGCAAGGAGCAGTTATGCAGTGTAAGTGTGCAGAGTACCCCCCATCCAAGGTAGACATAAGTACTACACTGGCTTTTCATCTGTCTTGCTTGATTTTGCAGAATGTTCTGGTTTTCTTTCATATTTTTATACTGTTGATTATGCTTCTTATTATTCAGAAAGTGCCTGTTGCTCTGTGTTTAAGTAGCAATGATTTCATGACCATCAGGCAAGCTTGTCTGAGACTGTAAGATGCAAGTAAGCTTACTGTTAAAGAATTTCCAACATTGAAAGCCTTTTTGTTGTTGTCATGCAGATAATACTTGCATAACTAGATAATGTATAAGCCTTGGGGTTGAAATGCATATGACAGTATTTGTAATAAAGGACAAATATTGACAGACATTACAGTATTTTAAGAAGCTCATTACCTTTGTTGGAGCCTTGCAGTCATCTTTGCAGGCTTTACCCATAAACTAAACAGAATGCCAGTCTATCATGTGTGGTACATAACCTGTGCAGTAATCCTTTAAGCAATTTATCTTGAGCTTGTTTCTTGTTTGCTGTTCATTTTTTTACTTTGATCATGTTTTCCCAATGTAACAAGTAGATAGTTGTCAGGCAGCAGGTCTTTTTTGGATAAGAAACATTTTTACAAGTGGGGGGTATCATTGCTACTTTCAGCTTGTTACTTGGTTCTTTTTATAAAGCTGAATATAAATTATAATTAGAACTGCAGTGCAAGGAGAAGTGGTTTGAGATGAGTGCTGCTTGTTTTTCTTATACTTGATTTTGATTGGCATTCCAGTAATGTATTTAAAAAAAGTAATTTATTTTTTCATGCCTCACAACCTTTTTGTTTCCATCTAAATATTAAGTAAGCTGTCATGCAGTCAATGCACTGAAATATTTTTTCTTCTACACTTCATTTTGTCTTGCTTGGACTCTCATAATGACGATTTGGCACCCAGGGCAGTATATTTAAAGTTCCAGTTTTTGTGGTTTTGAGCATAGCTCCTCCCCTTTCTAGTTGCCCCACCCCTTCCCATTGGCCCCACCCATTCTGCTGTCTCCTGCAGCCCCCCTTCAATTTGAAGTCACCAGCTGCCACTGATCATTCCATTAGAACAATCTGCTACATAATCATGTGTGTCATTGTATAAATCTTCAGTATCTGTACTATTGTATATAGTGTTTAGTACATAGCTCTCCCCCTCCCCCAATGCCTCCCCCTGGATGGATGTCCTCTGGACTCTCCCTGATAACAGCCATCCTGTTGGAGAACTCTCCGCTGGTTCATTAGATGTTTGGATAGTCTCAGTGGGGTTGGGTGTTCTAAAAAATATTCATTTTCCTCAATTTGAGTATCATTCACATCATTATTGTGTATGCTATTAACATTATGCATCCTGTTGCCCCTATCATAAACATGCATACAAGTTGTATGTATATGATGGGGTTCAGGATAAGCTTTGTGTTTAGCATCATCTGTTTTGTACCCTTGTAGCTTATTTTGTTTTCTCTTGACATTATCTGCAACAAATGTCTCCATATTTTTAAACACATTATTATAACTCTCTACAGTTTCAGTAAACAATAAATCATTAGTTATATTTTCATTTAACATGTTAATGTCATTTTTTAAAATTTAATAAGCTTGCGTTCATTGTCTCTTGTAATAATACTCATAAGTTCATAAGTTCAAAACCTGTTTTGTCAAACAGTTCAAGCAATTCTTGATGCATGACTAAACCTTTTTCCATTCCTACAGGGAACCTCCAAATTCGTAGCCCTTTGGGAACCTGCTTCAGAGCGATAGAGTGGGCCAGAAATGTGTTATCCAACTGCAAAGACTTAAATTTCTTGTTTAAACAATTCAAAGTTGCAATTTGTGTACTTAACAAACCTAGGTCTCTTCCTTGGACTATCTTTTAGTAGGGAACTTACAACCCTCTTAGATAGCTTAGCTTAGCTTGTATAGGTGTTAGGACAGATTCTTCACAAATCACATATAGAAAAAACACTCAGATCATTGTGAATAAAAAGATTTTTGGGGTAAATACCTACATTAAAAAATGTCCCTTTTTAAAAAAAATGGAAATGCCATTAGGCATCAAATCTAATTTTGGGTACACATGTTCAGATAGGATAGTGTGCATTTGTCAAGATCAGGGAAAAACATTTTTGCAGGAAATATTTTCCAATATTTGGCAAACACAGGGCAGGGTTTTTGCCAGGTCAAAAATTTAACAGTTCACAGATGGCAACATTTGATGCATCTCTGGTGGGATTTAATGCTAAGAGCATTAAATATAAAGGTTTTTATTGGAAAATTTGCTATGTTCCCACAAGATTGATGCTGTTATTGTTTGAGAAACATGGTTAATGAATAGCGACTGGAAACGAGTTCTGTCGGGGTATAAATGTTTTTACTGTATGAGACATTCTAACAAAAAAAATAGGTGGCGGTGTTACGATAGGGATTAAAGATAGTTGTGAGAGCTGTGATTATTACATGCTCACTTTTAACACCAGTAGTATGGATAGTGTAACTGTGACAATAAACACTTCATGAAGGAGGTTCCTCCAAAAATATTTTCAACTATAGACCAATAGCCATTCTCTCAGCCCTAGCTAAGATACTAGAAAAGTGTATCCACAAACAAATACTAAGCCACTTCCTGAAATTTGACCTCTTGTCCTATACACAATATGATGTTCGGCTCAAGTACAGTACTAATAATGCCCTCATAACTTTTACCAACTCTATCAATCAGCTGAAAAACAATAACCAACTTGTTTCTGCAATCTTCCTTGATATGTCAAAAGCCTTATTAAATAAACTGTCTTCTTACAATCTCTGCCATGAAACACTAAGCTACCTCTCAAATCATAAGCAGGCTACCTTATGGGATAACAAACTCTCCCCAGCTTCCTGTATCAGTAGGAGTCCGTTAGGGCTCAATACTTGGGCCACTGCTCTTTACTATTTTTACTAATGACTTCCAATCAGCCACAAGCCCAGCCAATATCATACAATATGCAGATGATGCCACCCTTATCTGCTCTGCTCCCAATATTAACCTGCTTCAAGAGAAAATTCAAACTGCCCTTTACAACATAGAAAGCTACCTTGCAGCCCATCAACTTATATTAAATCCCAATAAAACTAAGTTTATGGTATATTCAAATGTTTCAACCCCTAACAATCAACCTCCTCTTACTATCCTTTCGCCTAATGGTACTAAAATAGAACCTGTTGAACACACAAAACTACTTGGGGTCACTATTGAAAGAGCATTGAGGTTTGCAAACAGATAGCTCTGACAATTAAAAAATAACATATAAAACTCAGTACTCTATATAAAGCCAAACCCTGTCTTACCACCCTTGCCAGACTGGCCATAGCTAGAACTCACCTTCTTTCTTCACTACTATACTGTTCACAAATATTTACTAACCTTTGAAAAACAGAAATTAACAACCTTGAATCCTGCTACAATAAGATTGCCAGGTTTGCATCTAACCAGGCTCAAAGAACACATCACGGTATTGCCTTCCATAAGCTTAACCGGGTAGAACTTCCAAACTTACTTACACTAAATCAACTATTAATCATCCACTCAGTTATGTATAAACCAGATAACTGCCCAGCTCTAAAGGACCTTGCCCAGCCCTATACAAACCACAAATCTCCCAGGTCAGCTGATAAGGTACTACTCAAAGTTAAGAAATCCCATAACTCATATGGTGACTCCTTACACGGTTGCAAAATCTCTAAATACTGGAACTCCCTTCCCCCAACATATGTTAGCCATCAGTAACACACATAATTTCAAGTATGCACTAAAACAATATTTTGTAACCCACTGGACTTGCTCCTGTTCACCCCCAGACCAACCTGTTTTTTTCTATACTATATTCCTGTGTTTTCTCCTTTTTCAAATGGTTCTCATTTCCCACCTGATGTTGATATCTCCTTATTCATTTGATTCCTCCTTATTCATTTGATCCTCTTAAGAGGGAAAAAAAAGAAAGAAAAATAATGTGTGTATTTAATGTCAAAAATGCTATCTATGTGTTGCATTTGTTACTATGTATCTATTTTTTACTATATGCATTTACTCCTTAGAACCTATTTTTTACTTTGTATGATACATTTATTCCTTATAACCTATAGTATGATGCTATTGTATAAATATGAAACCATTTTTTCATGCTATATAACTTTCTTGTATGTACTGCAGCTTTTCTCCCTGAGTCTCCTCTGAAAATAGTTTTTTTTTGCCCATCCGGACATTTACCCTGTAAACAAATGTAAATAAATAAATAAAGGCAACCCTGGAACATATACAAATTGTTGGAGTGTATAGACCACCAAAGTCAAGTGTTGATGACCTAGAGGAATTCATACATTTCTTGCAGGAAATACAGGAGGGAAGAATAATATTAGCTGGGGACAGAAACAGACTGGAATAATATTGATTAATAACATTAGTAAAAAAAAAATATTCACAACATATGTTCAGGATTAGCAATTGCTTCAGATTGTTAAAAAACTAGCAGTGCCCAGAAAATACCAGACATTGTTTGTGTTCCTAAAGAAATTACTGTTACTTCATGTTAGGTTTTACCACCATTGATGTGCAGTAATCATGGGGTTATAAAGGTTAATTTCTTCCTAGATAACTCTGCCATGCTAAAATCTAAACCAATGCACAGAAGATTAATTACAGATCATATGGATGCAAAGCATTCACTACATAAAAGTAACTGGAGTGATGTGTTCAGTATAAGAACTGCAGAAGGAATGTGAAAAGTTTTGAAAGAGAAATTGTTTGAACACAAAAATGTTTAACATCAGGATCTAAGCATGCAGTGTCAGGAGGATGTATCCTTAAGGACAACATACCAGATTAAAGGATTAAAGAGAGAGACAGAAATATAAGAAATGGAATAGAGGTCAAACTACAACTTTGAAAACTGAAATAAACAAGCTGGAAATACAAATTAAGCATAGTGTGAGACAAGATGAAGAAAATTCTGAAGAAAATATATATAAAGATATTGAGCATAATGGGAAACCATTTTACAGATACATAAGCTGTAGAAGGAGTAAAGACATAAAATTGATAAACTGTGTGTAGAGTCAATTTTTTTTTTCTCAGACACAACAGATTATAGATATAAAATGCAAAATCTTATGCAAAACAGTTTGGCTCCACAAAGGGTGCAGTAAGTTGTCCTAGTTACATCCAAGTGGCCTCAGAAATACATCAAAAACTAAGCACATGAGATTTGGGAAACATAAATTAAGAGGTGAATATTTATTACAGCACACAGTAACTGAAATTGTAGAGTAATTTAAGGACCTAGGTATATAGCAGATCCAGCTCTGAGTTTTTCTACAAGCATAAGTAAACTGGAAAGACTGCAGCAGAAATATACCAAGGGCATGCATGGATGTGAACATTTAAGTTATTCTGAAAGATTAAAATATCTGAACTTGTATAGTGTCTCTTTTAGATATCTAAGGGGATATCTTATTCAGATTTTTAGGGAATTTAGAGACAACTACCTCTGGGAATGTTTGGGGTTATCAAAAAGTAGTAGAGAATCAACTGACAACCTATGTAGAAGATTTTGTAGGAATGAAAAATGGATACTTACGTACTATAGCAACTACAATCCAGACTCACTACCTGATATTTTAAATGTAACACGCAATTGCAGTGTATGTATATGTCTTTCATATAAACCATGTCAGGATATGCTCTGTAAATGTTTTTAGACAAAGTGTTGTTATTTGTGGCTAATCAGACCCTGAAATAGTTTTGTTGCGGTGTTATGTCGTTTGGAGGTATATGTCAACTGCTTTCTTAAAGAATTTCACAGACAGACAAAAACTCCATGGATGAAATGCCTCAAACCGGAGAGCGATTTTCAAACAGTGCCATTATAAACTTAGGTGGTGCAATGAAATCTTTGCAGTGACAGAAATGTCATGAAGGATACGAAATAGGAATCTTAAAAATTTCTCATTTCTCTGCTGACTGATGTTTTCAATTGTTTAGTTCAAAAATGCAGGTTGTACGTGTTACCCAGCAGACTACAAGGACAGTTGTTCACGCTTCTGAGGCACGGTTAGGATGACAGATTTCACCAATTTTATGAACTGACCAGTATGTTCTGTGTACAAAAATGTAAAAGTCTGTGTAAGTGATAAAAAGTTTTTGGGTCAAACAGGTACCTTGCATGAATGAGTAAAACTCATTATGGGGTTACGGCAGTCCATCAGGGTTGCATGTTTGTCCACCCAACTACCCTCAAGAAAAACAAGAAAACTATATATTTACTTATCGGCCAGAAAGGTAGAAAGATGTAAGGACTGTTATATCATCTTCATTGCAAACTTTCACTACTTTGATCGCCACGACTACGGCTTAGAAAACAGACAGTTTTCCTGACGTAAAAGTGGTTGCAATAATACGTAAGTACTGAAAAATGTACTAACTGGTTCTCTGAAAGAGCAGCTAATATATGGAACAGACTACCAAACTACATTAAAGTAAGCACTAGTTTTAGATATTTTTAAGAACAGCCTGGACACTGTGTTGGTATATCGGCAGGCTAGAAGTGGATTAATGCCTGTGCTTGAAATATTTGTATGTATGTATATATGCATGTATGCATATGCATGTACCTAGAAAGTCTTTTGGAAGGTGATGTAATTAAGTTTGAAGATCAAGAGTCACTTCTGCATGTCATTCTGTTAGAGTATTTGATGAAAGAGAGTTGTGTCAGTATTCTCAATGTTAAATGAATACATTCAGTCTGAGGATAGAAGTCCACTAAAAGTGTATCCTGTCCTATTTGCAGTTTCCAGGGACAGGATCTCACAGTTTAGCCAAGGACTTGAGATCATCCAGTATGGGGAAAGGTAGATTACATACTCATTGCATGCAGATTACATTGTCTTCTTACTTTCAAGGGAGTGTGACCACGAATGTACACTGAGCAATTTACTACCAACTGTGACACAGATGCAATGAAACGTAGCACCTTCAAATCACAGGTTAAATGAGGATGAAGAAGCTATTTAAGGAGAGTAAAGTAACCCCAACATCTACAAAATGAAATAATATATATTTTTACTTATCTTGATGTTCTGTCTCTAAAGCATTTAGTCAGCAATTACTAAATTTTATTATGTTTTACCCAAATGCCCTGACAAGTATGAATGTACCTACATATTTTCTTTCCCTGGGCTTTCTCTTAGACAAAATGCAAAATATAACATTGTCATTCTGTGCTGTCTAGATCATTATTTTTGGATGATTGTACTTGGACTTACTGAATATTATCAAAATCTCTTGACAGACCACCTGAAGAAAATCTTCCATTGATATTCTGTTTTTTGTTATGTTTTAAACATACTGCATCTAGAAGTTAGATTTTTCATCTGCATATAGAGCTAAAATTAGATTTTTTGAAAACAAAAATAAAATACAAAGCAAAAGAGTACTGAATTTTCAAATACTCAGTAGTTTTATTGGCCAAGAGGAGAGAAAGAATGCAACTCTTAACAAAAATATACAGTAAACATTCTGTGAAATACCAGGTAAAATACTATGCAGACCTTTATGTGTATATTGTTGCATGCAAACATGTCAGCCTCCATAATCACACTAATAATGATTTACCAGATGCACACTGGAGATGTGGACAGATGCAAGTCTGCATTCCTGCTGATTAAATAGGCCATACACCACAAGTATTTCAAAAAAAGTGCTCCATATATTTACATGGAGTCTCCCAAGAAGACAGTCAGTCCTCATCAGGCTCACACAACATGTGGTAAAACTTCTCAGTTAAGGTGTAGGTTCCACAGAACTGTTAGGTCAGCATCAAGAGGTTTCCTTGCATCCAGTAGATCGCATTATTACACCACCTCATCATCAAACTCAACATGGCAGCAGTTTCTCACAATCTCTGGGGATATCACCCACACTATCTTTAGGAGAAATTGTGTAGGACACTTTCTAAAGCTGTGTTATATTTTGACCATCAGTAACATAGAAGTTACTTACCTAGAAATTGCTTTGCAGACAGGTCAAATGCTGCAGTTAATCCTTGCAACTTAAAGACTGTAAACATACAATAACACAATAACAGACAAAAAAGCAGTAGCAATGAAACATTTAATTATGAAAAGCAATGTTCTTTCTTTCAGCAGGTAAATACAAACTCAGAAGGTACACTGGAATACTATATTCACAATATAGTCCTAAACATCTTTCATAGCACCTGCTCTTCTCCACTTAAGTCAAAGTTTGCCAGCATAATTAGCACTTGTACCACTAACCACTCAACACTGTATGAATGAAATGGCTAATATCTTCTAAAACACATTTTTGTTCATAATATAAGGAAAATGCTAGATATACAGTGAAAGTTGTCCGTGAAGCACTCAGTATAGCCCATGTGTAACACTGCATGCATCACAGAAAATGTGTGTAACTTCTCAATGTTACATAAGGAATCTCATGACCATAGTTGTGAACTAGATGATTCTTCTTTACCTCTGCAGCCATGTACCATGACTTAGCCTGTCTGATGGGGTTGTCATGCTGTTGTCTTAAGATGGTAACCATCTTGATTGTCACCTGTGCAACACATGATAAAAGTTGCACTGCCACTATTGGTGACTTGCTATGGCAGTTGTACTCTAGACTGAAATATGATCATGATGTGCAGTATGTAGCAGGTAGTAAATATTCTGCATGCAGCAGCTGGGTCATACTAAATGCCCACCCCCAACTGATCCAGGCAACACAAACTGTGTTTAGGCACTCCCTCACTGACTATTTGTGTCAGGGACAGGGTGAGGTTAAGGCAGTCCTTAGCAGCTCTCTGCAGGTTATGATCTGTTGTCATAAGCCAAGGTTTGAGTGGGTAACCTGCATCTCCTGAAAAACAAAACAACAAGGGGATGCATAGTAGAACAGAGGGTGATTACTCAATACTACCTGTGCCACTTTATTGATACAGAAATAACTATGGTTAACAAGATTATAATACTTTGCAGTTACCAATATGTGGCAGACTTTTAGCACATTTCCCATTTATATTTAATTATTCCCACCTTTGTATATTTTTTCCTCAAACTTGTTCTAAAAGCTGTTTTAAGTGGTCTCTGAATCTCATCTAAACTGCACATTTACGCAACCTGTTCACATGCCTGCTCTGCTTTGGTGTCATGAGTATGAATACTACCCCAAAATTAAGGGTTTCACTTGAAACCGTCGAATTACCACAACATAGTACCTTAAAACATAGAGACCAGAACGTCGCAAACTGAGATCATCAAAAACGGACATCATCGAGATGCAGAAAATTGAAAACACATTTCCTACATGTTAAGTGTGCAAACATGCCTAAATACAACAATCCAAGTATCAAAACATATTTGATGCTATGCGTCTCAATGATGTCAGTTTTCGATGATCTCAGTTTGCGACGTTCTGGTCTCGATGTTTTAAGGTTCGATGATGTGGTAATTCGACGGTTTAAAGTGGAATCAAATTAAGTCTCCATTCACCTTTTAGTAGGATAGCAATTATACATCTGACCTTCTTAATCTAGCTTCATAACTATTGCTGATCAGCCCTAATATTATTTTGCTCCACCATCTTTGCATAGTCTTTGAAAGGCACAAACTGTTGTATTCTTTTAGTTCATCTTTCTGTAGCTTCATTCTGGTGTCTCATAGAGAAATAAATATATGATAACCAAATAGATTGTGAGAATTCTGGTATTTAGCTAATTAAAGAAGTAAACAAAAGAACTAAAATAAGGTGGATCTATATCTGATTGTTGACAGAACAGATCTAGTACTACATTTATTAGACTTTACATACAGCTATTTTATATGAGTTTAGTAGATAGTTTGTTGCCCAATATTATTCCTAAATCATTGCATGTTATCAAAAATATTTAACCTCATCTTGAGAAAAAGTACCACATAATAATTCTCATCAGGTGTAGAATTTTAAAAGGTGATTTTGAAGTGTTTGACAAGAAATAGCTATCCAATAATCAAATACCAAGCTTATCTTAAGCCTTTTTAGGAAGATCTGGTCTGTCACCTGAGTTACAATTTCGCCCAGTTTAATTTCTCCAATCCATTAGGGTTTCTAATACCATGATGGGAATAGACCCCATTCCTAAGTCAAAGTATGATTAAAGTTCATAAAATTAGTTTTGTTCCAATCTTTGATTTTAGCCAAAAGGCTCTTTGCAGTACCTGCAATGTACACAGAACTGGGTTCCTATTATGTGATCGAAGATGCATTCTGTCAAATGCATCTTGATTGAACGTAAAAGAATTCTTCTTCTTCTTCTTCTTTTGGCTTTTCCCGGTTTGGGGTCACCACAGCAGATCATCTGCCTGCTCATGATTGGCAGTGGAGTTTTACGGTGTCGAGTTGCTAGCCCAGCACCCAACCTTCCACAGAAGGCACACACATGCACACACTCACACCTAGGGCCAATTTAGAGTGTACAATCCACCTACTGCATGTCTTTGGTATGTGGGAGGAAACCAGAGCACCCGGAGGAAACCCATGCAACCACAGCAAGGAAATGCAGATTCCGCACACAAGGCACCCTAGCCGAGAATCGAACTGGAGAACCTCTTGCTGTGAGGCAGCAACGCTAACCGCTGCACCACCGTGGCCACCATCGAACGTAAAAGAATGAAAAGGCAAAATAGCAAAGTGGCTTTTAAGCAAATTCTTTCCCTGGGAAAGAATTTGCTTGGCCGCTTCCATTACTTTGCCATTTTTGGCACTGTAGTGCGATCTCTGAGTTGGTATATTTAAGAAGGGAGGTGTGGTGGGCGCAGCCTCCCACTTTATGTAATGTTTAAAAAAATTTTTTTTTTTTGGAACAGCGATATTTTTCCCTTGGAAAAAAATCGCTGTTTTGAGGTTTCAACATTGTAAGCTTTTGCTTACATGGAGTCTATTAATCATTGTTCGCTTTTTTAAGCATTTGATGATGTAATATAGACCCCAAAGAATTGACTGCATCTGCAATTCATACGGAGTTACATTTGTTGGTAGCATATCTAAATATGACTGTAATTTTTTTTTTTATGAGACCCATTTCTCCTACTATTGTTGGGACTATTTAGGCATATTTTTTCCATATTGTCCTAATTTCTGCCAGTAAATCCTGGTATTTTATGACTTTGTATAGCTTTGTATGTAAGAATTTCAATGATCAATGTGACTTTTGTCTTCTTTTCATGAACTGTACTATCTGTTTTTTTCCCATCTATTTTCTGAAATGTTCATCTGAATGAAGAGATGAGGTACTGAATGGTCAGATGATAAAATCAGCAAGAAAAGGAGAATAGCATTGCTGGAATTGAATTGAGGTCTTGGAGACCATTTTCATGTGGTGAGCCCTGTTTTTGTTTTTTACAAAAGATCACCAAGATGACACTAATGTATAGATTGTATTTTATATCAAGAACAGAAGTAAGTGAAAAAATAAAAAAGACAGCTAAATGCACAAGTCCCAGAATAAAAAAGTGCCCAGTCTTGGTATGCTCACTAGTGCCAGAACTAATTTTATGAACTTTAATCATACTTTGACTTAGGAATGGGGTCTATTCCCATCATGGTATTAGAAACCCTAATGGATTGGAGAAATTAAACTGGGTGAAATTGTAACTCAGGTGACAGACCAGATCTTCCTAAAAAGGCTTAAGATAAGCTTGGTATTTGATTATTGGATAGCTATTTCTTGTCAAACACTTCAAAATCACCTTTTAAAATTCTACACCTGATGAGAATTATTATGTGGTATTTTTTCTCAAGATGAGGTTAAATATTGTTGATAACATGCAATGAGTTAGGAATAATATTGGGCAACAAACTATCTACTAAACTCATATAAAATAGCTATATGTAAAGTCTAATAAATGTAGTACTAGATCTGTTCTGTCAACAATCAGATATAGATCCACCTTATTTTAGTTCTTTTGTTTACTTCTTTAATTAGCTAAATACCAGAATTCTCACAATCTATTTGGTTATCATATATTTATTTCTCTATGAGACACCAGAATGAAGCTGCAGAAAAGATGAATTAAAAGAATACAACAGTTTGTGCCTTTCAAAGACTATGCAAAGATGTAGAGTCCTCAAGATATGGAAACATACCTACAGTGGGGTTAAGCCAGACTGAAGAGGAGGATGCCCCCCCCCCATTTTAAAAGGAAGTAGTAGAAGTCGATGAAAACCACAAAACCTTACAGGCCAGCAAAGAGTCATAAAGACGACAGAGTGGGCTATTGAGGATAAGAACAACATTTGTTAATGTTACCATTATGCAAGAAGCCCAGAAATTGTAATTTTGCCCTGTTTAAAGTCATCCATGTATTTAATGATTGCTTCAGATATGGATATATTTGCATCACCAATAGGTAAGGAAAATATAAGTGGTGAGAGGCAGAATCCCTATGCTAGACCAACTTTGAGTTCCTTAATGGGACTCAAATTCTATACCATACTTACTCTCCAATGCTGGTTAGGAAATAATTTGTGTACCCAACCAACCAGATCTGAATCCATCCCTATATATGTTGTTGCGGCTTGATTTTCTTTTTCACTGGTACTCTACCTTTATTTCAGTGGCTTTTGGCCAGTGGGTCTCTGTATCTACATTGTAACATTGTACTGATAGTTTTGGTGAACTCGTTTGGCTAGCTCTACTCTACTTTTATCTCATCAGCCCTGATTTTCCCTCTATGATTGTGTCTTTCCATGATAAGTGGTATTGGTTTTGTACTGTCTTTTCATTTTATGTTTTCCGTCATTTTTAGTTGAGTATAAGTTAACCTGATATGAAAGTGTTAATGTGCCCATTAGTTTTCATTACAGGAAGGAGGTTTTCCTTGACCTAAGCTGACTGTGGATTTTCATGTTTTCTAGGGTGAGTAGCGATGCAATCTAGGTTTTGATTAATTTATTTAATTGACATTTGGTTACTGGCAAAGTATGACTGGGTAGGTGCCCATTTTCAGCAGTGGCCAAGGGAGAAAAGCTCCAAAGTAATACAAAAAAAAATTAGCAACAATAATTTTACATTTTTTAAAAATAAACAAACAACATCAACAATTTAAAGAATTATACCAAATTAGACATAATGTGAGAGCATTGGTTAGGAATAGTTACAACTTATATGACAATGATTTAATATTTAGATAAATTTTAGCCAGGTTATAAAGAAATTAAAGGTAAGATAGTATAAAATAAACAACAATTTAAATATGAAGTGAGAGAAAAAACAGGGTTATGGCATATTTAGAAGAAGAGTCAAGGGAGAGAACCGGATTGGAACAAGTAAGTGAGTAAAGAAGGGAGACTAAGGAGATGTAGGTATGAATAGGTACTTCTTCATTTTTAAGGATATAGTTTATCCTTGGGGTTGAGCATAACAGAACTAGATTTTGGCTGGGAAGTCTTTCAGAATGGTTTTAAAGGACTGGAGGGAGGGTACTGACTTGATGGATACAGGTAAGGGCCATGCCCGGCACCTTTTTTAGATTTGTGGATAGATAGGATTTTTGGTTATTGGATCATAAAGATGGATTGGGAACATAGTTGTGTAGAATGGTATTTATTGCTGGACAAGCAGATGAATGCTGGATATTTTCATAGCTAGTAAGAAACTATATATATATATATATATATATATATATATATATATATATATATATATATATATATATATATATATATTATCTGATATTTCAGACCTCCCTAATAATTTGCTATGAGAAGTGATGTCAATGGTTGTATTATTAAAAAAGAAGATTTTATTTTTTTTTCCATGAAAGGGATTTTGGGGGAATTTTTTTTTGGTGAGGGGGATAAATTGTGAGTTAAAAAGGTATGTTGTAACTGCAGTTAAAACTTCCTGACTAATTTTGTAGTGGTGTGCCACGTTGTCAGATGTGCAAATGAGTGTGGAGTTGTCTGCATACTGTATTAAGGGGGCCTGCTGTGGGGATGTGTGGAGGATATTGGTGAGAATGTTAAAAAGGGAGGGGACCAAGGATAGAGCCTTGTGGTACACCAGTGGTGACTGGGAGGTATGGAGATAGGGCAGAATGCCATTTTACTGACTGATATCTTTTGGACATGTTGAAATTTGCTGTGGCAAACTGTGCCAAAGGCTTTAGAGCATTTTAAAATATGGCGTAGCCTAGTTTGCCATTATCCCTGTCTTTATTGTCAGTATCTATAAAGGGTGGAAGTGCAGTGTTAATACTACATGAGGGACAGAAGTTGTCATGTGGGGGATAAGAGTTCTTCCTGTAGGAGATGGTTTATCAATTGTTTTTGAATATATTTTTTCAGGTATTTTGGAGGGGAGGGTGAGATTGCTATAGGTCCAAAGTTAGTAATGCCTGTTGAATTTCATCCTTTGTGTAGAGGGGGTAATAAGTGATTTTTTTTTTCTGGAGAGAGACAGAAACAGAGAGGTAGAGATAGAACATGGGATTCCATGACTGACCTTTCTGTAAGTACTAAGACAGAATATTCAATGTTACTGGCTGTTATTTTAAGGTCTTTGCTTGGAAGATTATCAGCTGAAGTAGATCATGGATTCAGTTGTTTTAGAGTAGTTTTATATAGGATGTGGGCACAGGTTTGAAGTTGAAAGTGGATATAGTGATATGCGTCTGTTTGGCAGGATTGGGATTAGATGTTGGGGAAACATTTATTTGGGATGCTGTAGTACCTATGAGATAAGAGTTGAATTCTATTGTAGTTTTGAGTGCTGAGTTTTGGGATGAGTTTTGGGCTGAATTTATGGTCAAGGTATAAGATTTCTTTAATGACTGACCAGAATTTTTAGGATTGCATTTACTAACATTCTGAATGTTTTTATAATATTGTTTTTGTCTTCATTTATTTGCTTTTTTTCTATATTTGCAGGGCTTTCTGAAGTTTTCAAGATGTGGTGGTGTATATTTTTGCCATTCTTTCCACACTTTTTCTCTATCCTGCATTAGCATTCCACTCTTTTTTGGATAGCCAACTTGCATTATTTGTTTTTAGTCACGTCCTTCTAGGAGGTGCAAGGTTATTTAGAGTATCTAAGAAAGTCGTATTGAATTCATTTACAGAATCATCTATGGGGTGGATTTTTTGGATATTCCAGTTAATAGATGATAGGGCAGTAATGAATATTTTGGGTTAAACTTGACACAAGCTAGTAATGGGCCAGGAAAAGGGTTCACTTTTTTCATATCTTTTATTCTTATAGGTTCATGGATTCATAGAAGATTACTAGGGTGATGTCTTAAGAGCCCTTACAAGCCTACCATTATTACCCAAAATGTTATCCAATTTTCTATCCTTAAGTGCTAGAAGACGGCTTAGGTTTTTGTCTATGACTGTAAGTATTTTACAGACTGCCCCTCTCCATAAGGGATATGAGCACCACCTCAAGAGTGAATTTATGATTTCCATCCAGCAATCCAAACTGAGTTTGAAGAGGGTCAGAGAAGGGCTCTGCTTCACATGAATAGGAACCATATTCCAGAGAACCATATTCCAGAGAAGGGACAATCTCTGAGACACATATCTGCCTCTCCAGCATTTTTTGTTTGCATAACAGACAAGGTATATATCTCTAGATCAGGTGACCCTCATGCAGTTTGGCTTGTGAATGTGTAATAATTCCATTAGGGCTGGAATTTTGAGTGCCTTGTATGTTAGGCATAGATCACCCCTTAATAGTCAGTAAGAGACAGAGTAAAGGGTTAGGAATTTTAGTCTATCCACATATGATATGTTGTTTACATCCTGTATTTTCTGTTCTTGGAACCTCTTTGGCCAGTCCAGCTGTTGCAAATGCCTGGGCAAGTACATGCCAAAAGGTGCATTTTACTCTATTATTGGTCTGATGAGGGCCATGTACAGTGGGATTATATCTTCCTTGGATCTCATTGCCATGCCTTTACCTTTAAGCTGTGCCATATAAATGGACCTCCTCACCACTGTGTACACAAGGTGGTCAAAGTTCAGGATATCTATTTGTGTACCTAGAACTCTCACCTCTAAGTCCATTCTTTGGGATGTGCTATTAATATTGTAATATACAGGGGTATCTGACTTCCCAAAGGGTATGACTATGTACTTTTTTGAATTTAGTTTTAGGCCATGGCTCTGATACCAGTCATTTGTTTGTGTCCGACCCTTCTGAAAGATATCAACATCATTGAAGGATTCAGTGATTGCTCCCAGCTTGTGGTATTCAGCAAACTTAGTCAATCAAAGGCGTTCTACATTAGCCTTGACTGCAGAGAAGTATATCCTGAGCAGGAGATGTCCCAGCACTGAGCCCTGTGGCACACCACTTGTGACTGGCCTCTTGCTGGATTTGGATTATCCCATTTTCACAACATATGTCCTGTACATGAGCCATTTGGTTATCCATCTTTTGACTTAGGGATTTATGCCCAGTTTTGTGAGTTTATGTATAATACCCAAGTGGGGAATTGTGCCAAATACCTTAGCCATGTCTAGGTAGGCATTATGAGCTGTTTTATCCTCACCAATTACTCTAGTGACTTTCTCAAAGAAGTCCATCAGATTTAGCAGGATTGATGTGCATTTACAAATGACCACACACTTGATAACGCTGAACTGGGTAGAGTCCAGTGTTTAGAGATTTCCTATGCCATTATTTATCCAGTCCAGGATTATTCTTTTCATGACCTTGCATATAAGACTAGTCAAACTTATCGATCTGTAATTTCCCATGTCTGTTGGGCAGCTGCTGTGGTGCAATGGTTAGCGTTGCCGCCTCACAGCAAGAGGTTCTCTGGTTTGATCCTTGGCTGGGGTGCATTGTGTGCAGAGTCTGCATGTCCTCTCTGTGGTTGCGTGAGCTTCCTCCAGGTGCTCCAGTTTCCTCCCACATCCCAAAGACATGCTGTAGGGGGACTGGACACTTTAAGTTGGCCCTAGGCGTGAGTGTGTGTGCCTTCTGTGGAAGGTTGGGCATGGGGCTGGCAACTCAATACTGTAAAAACTTTACTGCCAATCATGAGCAGACATGTGATCCACTGTGGTGACCCCTAACCAGGAAAAGTCGTAAGATGAAGAAGAATTTCCCATCTCTGTTGTTGCATGCTATTTATACCGATGGATGACTGTTGCTGTCCTGCACTCCAGCAGGACAAAGACAGTCTGGAGGCTTTGGTTAAATAGAGATCCTAGTGGGCCTGATAGGTCCTACTTCAAACTATTTAAGAAACATCATGACATATTGTCAGGACCCATTGAGGTCATGATTTTAGCTTTATAGAGCGCAGTGGTGACCTGCTGTTTGGTGATCATTAGTAGAGGAAGGTTGGAGGGTATTTCTTGAGGGATAACCGGAAGTGATGGGGGGGGGTGAAGTTTGAACTAAATTTATTGGCTGGCAGATTGGCTGTATTTTCTGGCTGAGTATAGGTGATGCTTTCTACAACTATGTTGTGCTGGAAGTTGTCTTGTGTGTGTGTGCATATGAAGTTTCTGAGGCTGTGTCAGAAAGGTCTATGCGGTTTGGGTAAGCTACATGTGAGCACCTCCGCATATGTGGGTCTATGTGTGTGGTTCTTTGAAAGTGCATCAAGTATTTTGTGAGTGACACTGATAGCCTGTTTGGCATTTTGTGTGTCTATATGTGAGAGTCTTACCTCCAGTGACATTGTGTAAGTACATCTCTCACATACTGTATTTGTCTGTTCCAGAGTTAAGTGGTTATTAGTGTACATAAGACAATCTCTAGATTGCATCAGGATACCCATATCCACCAAGCTACATGCAAAAATAGCAGGAAATTGCCTAACCCACTGTTGCAGGTCATAATATGTGCCTTACAAGGGAAAGGAATGGAGGGTGTTTGCAACGTTATGAGAGATGGGTGCTTACTTAATATAATCTACAGAAAACCTATCTGGCGATGCTGCCCAGGGCTCACACCAGTTGATCTTTGATCGGCAAGAGTTCTGAGTGTTATAATAATGTAATCTAGAGGAAGCTAAATTCAGTAATACTGCTCAGCATGTAAACTAGTTGTTGTCTGAGTAATGTGGGATGAAGGTAAATTTCAGGGGTAGTTTTCTATAGAGAAAGTACAATTTCTACTGATTGTATACATACAGGCCACCACTAACCACCCCTACATGAAGAACAGCATTGAGCAAGTGCAAGGCTTATATACAAGCAGAAAAAAGCAAGTCTTAAACTAGGTATGCCAACAAGCTAATCAGGTAAGCACACAATAAGCTTTCCACTGGCAATTCCCATAATATTCTGGTAAACTTACTGAGATTTGGGAAGCATGGAATGACAAACAAAAAAAAAAAGCATCAGATGAAGTACATGGTAAACAAATTTCTTGCCCCCCCCCCCAAAAAAAAAAAAGAAAAATAGGATCATTGCAAATGATACGCCAGTTGCATGTGGCCTCCCTTGGTCTGAAATGAAAGTGGCATCATAAACCTTCACTGTTTAATCTAGATGTATGGAGGCTGTGTTGAATATATCATAATACTGGAAACCCAGAGGTACTTGTAGTTCGAACACATGGTGATTACCAAGCAATAGCTTTGGCAACGTGATGTTTGTTTCATAATGAGCACATACTATGTTGCCACCTAGAACAACATCCCATCCTGCAGCCTTACTTACACTCAATGATGTGGAAGTTTAGTGTTCTGCTATATGTATCGACAGCTATAAATGTGATTTAACATCACATATTATAATCCTTTCTGCAGGATTGCCTGGAAAACCCACTGACTGCTCACAAGGAAAAAGTGGGCTTATTTTACTGGTATGAAGATGGTATATAAATGATGCCACAATCCATGCCTTCATAATCTAATTTTAAGGCTTTGTATGTCTTAGCATACGCATATAAGTCTGTGAATAACAAGAAATATGCTAACTACATCTCTGAGTAGATACTAACTATATTAACATCCAAAAATGATTTGGCTACTGAGCTAGACCCTGTGGATTTGCATTCTTCTATGTCCAAGAATGGCATCATATTTCTGCAGCTGGTGTGTGGCCATCAGTCACATTATCAAATGAGTCATCCTTCCTGCAGCCAAAAAATATGGCTGACCTGGTAGGGTTCCCTATGTGGCAGTGTACCTATGTGTGCTATTAATGTTGTTACCAATGTAAGTGCCATGCATCATCCTACTCATGTACTACTCATGTACTGCAAACTAACAGAAACCATAGTGAGAGAGAGAGGGAGAGAGTATGTGTGTATGTGTGTGTGTGTGTGTGTGTGTGTGTGTGTGTGTGTGTGTGTGTGTGTGTGTGTGTGTGTGTGTGTGTCCACAGTGCATGTGACAGGTGCATTTTCCATGAAACATTGACAGTTTCAGACACCTATTTGGAACAGGCATTGTTAGTTTTGCAATACAAGCTATTCAGTAACTAGTGGTGGTGCATTCATTTTATGAAGAGTATGGTGCACATACTGGCTCTAAATGTTACTTCTTGCAAGTTAAACTATAACTTAGAAAAAAAAAAACAGCTGCCATGTGTTACAATTTTCCTAACATGAATTATATGCCTCATTGCAGACAAAGTGAGGCTAAGTACAAGTTTGTTTGTGTCTTTCAGCTTTTCCCAGTTAGGGGTCACCACAGCGGAAACTCCGGTCTGCTAATGATTGGCAGTTGATTTTTATGTACCGGCTTGCCAGGCCTGACACACAACCTTCAACGAAGGTACGCCCATTCACGCATGTCTCCATGCAGAAGACGCTCTAGCTGAGAATCAAATTGGACAGCGTCTTACTGTGAGGCGACAACGCTACCGCAGCACCACCTACACGGGTTAAGGCTAAGTACAAGTACAATGTCAAATAGAACATATAGTAAAAGCAAAGAAGCCTAGCAGGGACCATATGATGCCTAGCCATAAACACTTTTAAGAAGAACACACTTGCCAATTACTAAATGCGATTTATACTCTTTACCCCTGAAATCGAGAAGGACCTTACATAATAAGCCTGGTGTAAATTTGTGCCTACCCATCCAGTTATCAAGACTAGCCTTAGAGGTATACAAAACAGTGCTTTGTTTGACATGTACTTGCAACTTATTCCATTGGTGGGGAATATGCTATGTTGTGAATCTATCAGTCCAGAGTTAGATTCATGTTTATGTTTGAGTGTAGGTTTAGGCCTCTAGTGTGAATGTTAGCAGAAGCATTGATGTTGCAAAGAAATATGAGATGAAATAGGATTTGGTCTTTTGTGGCTCAAAAAGCTAGACACGCCTTACTCTGAAGCAGCCAGTAGGCTACTGAATATAAGGAGAGCTGTCCTGATCTTTTGGGATAATTGTAAGATTTAAAGAACATTCATTTTCATGGTAAGAAATCTTTGAGGCATCACCAGTTGAGTGATAATGCTTAGATTTATACATACCAGTGAGGGAAGTTTGTTTAATGATGGGTCTGTTGAGGGAACAGAATAGGGATACGATGACTTTTTTGGCTCCTGAAGATATTTCCTTGGTAATTATTTGGGCTAGAGAAAAGTATTTCCTGACTATGATGAAAACATGATGGTCAAATGAGAGAGAGTTGTCCACATAAGTACCCATGTCTCTTATGACCATTTCAGTCTGAAGAAGAAGAACATTTATACCATATGAAGTAGGAGCTATTTTTGACAAACAATACTACGCTGTACTTTTTTTGCAATTATCTTCAGACCATTTTCAATAAACCAAGTGAGTGCATATCCCTACCCTTGCTGGAGCTATTTAGTGTCAGTGGATGAGTGGATAACAGTACCCAGCTGGCAATAATTCCCAAACTTGGTTAACCATACTTCTGGGATACTGTCTAGAATATCTGCAAAATAAATGCCAACCATGTGAGGACCTATCATGGATCCCTGTATACCCCAGTTATTGCAATTTAACATTCAGAGAATGTACCAGCATGTTTCAAAATCTAGGATCCATTGGATAACCAATTTGCCATCTATTGGATATTCTAGGTGATTCATTTTTCAGTAAGTCCAGAATGGGGATTAGTAACAAAAGTGTTGGCCAGTACAAGATGAGCAGTGTGCTTAGAGTGACTGCTGTCCATAGCCTCTGTAAGCTTTTCAAAGAAGCTTACTAGGCTGAGGAGGCAGGATCCATTCTTCACCAAAGCAGACCAAGAGAAGTCTAGTTCAGTTAAGGTGCTTCTGTCCACAGAAATGAGTTCTGCTGTGTCTCATTCCATGGCTGTGCATATTAGGCTGGTGAGGCTGATGGGCCTATGTTTATCTGGGTTTATAGAGGAGCCACCTTAATATAGGGACGTTACAGTGGCTATTCTCCAGGCATCATGTACAAATCCTTAGTTTTGTGTCTGTACTTTCTTAGTTTGTAACCATTTTCTTATCAAGTCTGTTGCTTCTTTGCAAGATGTAACCACGTGTCAGTGTTTTACTATTGTCCTACCGCCACACATCCTAATGACTATTCATATTGTAGCATTCCAGTGTCTGCCCATGGAAAACCTAGCACAAGCAGTGCAATATAGGTTGCCCCACATTTGTAGAGACATTGGCATTGTGTAATAAATTTCAAGGATGCAAATACATTTGATTGTCTACTTATACCATTTTATCACCATATAAAGCATTTTCCAGTATTTTTTTAGTAAAATGGATAGATCAGTTCTGATCAATGAAAAATAAATTCAGTTCCATGTCACTTTTTAAGATGCACAACCAAGGCAGGACCATAACTTGACTGACAGGCAATGGTGGCCAGTGCCCACAAGATTCAATTTACTACAGGTATATATAGACCTCCTCAAGCATGTGAATTATCCTTGTTCTGATGAAGTCATTGTCTATGATGAAAGCGCTTAACAACTAGTGGATTTTGCTGGTGTTTGATTCAAATAAAGTGGAGTTTTCCTTGATGGCTACTGGGTGCATTACTTGTGGTTCCATGTCACTTTTTAAGATGCACTACAGCATTTATCTTAATAAGTTAAAAGTTTTAGGTACAATATGATAGAAATCAGCCTTAAGAGAACATACCACACAACACATTTCTCACAAATTTTATGCAGTACATTAGGTTTATGCAATACTTAAAGTGACAGCATATGCAGAACATGGAATTGGTTTGCACTGATTAATCCTGTATCTAATACACCGGTTTAACTAAACTTTCAGTGTATCCTTGCTTAGCAGTAGAATCCCTAAGTGTCTCATAATAACACTTTGCAGCATTATTTGATGCTACATAAATTTTGCTGGCATAATTTATAACTTCCCATGATTTGTGAGCAATAGCATCTGTCTAAGTGAACTTGGTAAAGTAATGTAGTTTGTAGTTTATGCTGAGGTCTAACTAGCTATGTCTGACTATCCATGCCCAAAAGGACATGAAGTGCTTTCAGATGGTGTGTGAGAGAAAGACGTGATATCCCATCTACCTAGTGAACCAATAGGTATGATCTAAATGTTGCAAAATTACAATAACTTGATATTTCACAGGTTTGTCAGATGAGTATAATAATCTTCTATTTTTTTTCTTGCCTGTAATGTTTTCAGACATTGTTGCTCATTACTGAATGGTATTTTCCATTCACTGATAGAAAGAATGCTACAAAAGTACATGCCGTTTTGGGAAAGCACTATCAGCCTGCCAACTGTTTAAAATAACTAATACATACACATACACACACACACACACACACACACACACAGACATATATATATATATATATATATATATATATATATATATATATATATATATATATATATATATCTATATAGGTCCACTTTCAAATTTCAAATTCCACAACTTCAATCCTCTAAATACCGAACCACAGAAAATCGAAGTTGTTTAATCTCAAAACAAACAAAAAAAAAACATTTAAAACAATAAAACAGCAAAAGTCACATTTTTGCAGGAGACACCCCACACCCCCACACCCCCTGCTACTTAAATATGCAAACTCCTAGATTGCACTACAGTGAAGAGAATGGTAGAGTTCATGTTCCAGACTGTACAGCAATCTCCATTGACAGGTTTTGAGATTCCACAACTTCGATCTTCTGTGATTTGTTATTTACAGGTTCAAAGTTGTGGAATTTTGAAATTTAAAAGTGGACTCCTCTAATGATATATACATATATATATATATATATATATATATATATATATATATATATATATACATACATACATACACAGACACACAAACATAGTTTCCAAAGAAGCACAATAAATGACAATCACTTAGAAGCAGTCCTGCTTCCCAAGTCCCTTTCTGAAGAAAAAGGCAGAGATAACCTATGGAACCAGGAATAAAATTGACATTCTAATCTATTACAACACCATGAAAAATAAAAAAAAGGAAGCTAATGCTTTTCTTTTTTAACAAATCACATTGGGCAAAGACTTCAGTAGCTTCCCTGTTACAAACTTTCCAAAAGTTTAAATATTAACTTACTTCACATGATCCTCTGACATTAACATCTACAGAACTTTAACTTTTTTAAATAACATTTAAAATCCACATCATGATTTAATCCTGCTATTCTGTAGCCAAGTTCTATTTGCCACTTATATTCCAGTTACTCAAAAAAAAAAATCATCCCTAATACACCTTGTCATGTTGACACTTAAGTTTCCAAAATAAAAGTGTATTCAAATTTATACATATGTTTGAAAATTTGTATCCTCGATTTCTGCCAGTAATGTTCATTCCCATAGAAGAAAATGTATTTCTCTAGAATAATATCCAGTAACATACAAATATGTGAAATGGTAGTAATATGAAAGATCTTTCCTTCCTTTAGACAGTGCCATACGGCCTCAAAACCAAAGTCATTAGGAATGACGGTAAAATAACTTTTGATGTCCATTGTTACCATTGACAGATTAGTTTTGTCATTAAAGGACTGAAAACAGTGAAACATCTTCTGTAGAAATAGAGAGTGTCCTTCAATACAGTTGTGGCTCTAAGGAATGCTGATTTTAACTTCTATTCTAGAAAAATAGATGCTGACTATTATCCAACCTCTTAAAAGCTATAGGAGGCATTAGTGGATTATGTCTGTTCTTGTGGATTTTTGGCATGCCATTAATAATCAGGGTCAGAGGATGTGTTGCCATCAAATAATCATATTACTCTGGTCATTAACAAATTATAGAGAGTATCATTCACTTTATTGATCAGCTATTTCACCTCACATTTAGAAATGTTCATATTTGTCTTCTTATCACACAGCATACCCAACATTCGATTGTGGTAATGAGTCCTGTCTAAAACTACAAGAGCTCCCCCTTTATCATCTGGTTTTATCATGATGTTGTCATTATGTGATAGTTTCTGTAAAGCATTGTTTTCATCAATATTCAGATTATAAAAGTCATTGGACTCCTACTGTTTTAAAGCTGAGATACTTCCTTCTCACAGACTCTGGTGAACATCTCTACTGTTGGATGGGGCAGGGGTACAAATGTGCCAGGCTTCTTCAGAATGTTAGCCAAGTCATTGCTATCATTGTCCTTACCAAACATATTTTAAGTAGTACATATATAAAAAGTGTGAAATCCAGAAAGGAGTCCTGGATAGCAAGTGTTTAAGAAACACAAGAGGTTAGCCTTATTTTTTGGATGGAGAGACACTTAAGGAAAATGAATTGAACCCCAGAGAAAAAAGTGAAACTAGGGGAATGAGATGTTTGCTTACATTCAGTAATGATACTCAACAGGTATGCAAGGTTATCAGGAGGAACTGGAAGATACTGATAGCTGATGATAACATTACACATATAGTTGGTGAGATTCCTAGATTCTGCTTCAAGAATAAGAAGAACTTGAAGAGATTATTGTACCAGGCAAAATACAGATCTAGAGTTAGGTTAATTACTTCAAGATGTGGTACATTTTCCTGTAGAAATGCAGAGCTTGCTCCTCCATAAATTCCAGCAATTTATTCAAGCATCTGATCACCTTGAAAACATACAGGTTCATAGTGTATGTGGATTGTAACACTAAAAATGTTATATATTTTGTTACCTGCTGTCTGTGTCATGGATTTTATGTTGGTAAGATCAACAGACCCTTCAAGGAACAAATTCTGCGTCACTTGATTGACATAAGATTACACAATAGTACTAGTGCTTTGTCTCAACATATTGCCAAATACCCTGATGGTTTTCTTTCATGGCTTTGGAAGTATTTGTGAAAACTTTAAGAGGAGGAGATCTACTCAACAGAACAGAAATTATTGAGATTGGATGTATTGCTGATTTAAAGGCTGAGAAGTTACCTGGCTTGAATGGGAAGGTCCCATTAAAGCCTTTGCTCAAGGGGAGGATAATTCTGAGATGGCTATGAGATTGAAAGATCACTATTTTTTAAAAGCAGGTAGTTCTGTTAACAAAACAGGATCTGAAGAAGGCAACTGCCAAAAGTGATTATCCACTTGCATTTGTTTTCGCTCTTAGTATTTACAGTTTTTATAGATTTTAGTGTTTGAGTCTATCATGGTGGCAAACCTTTACTTTGTTTACACACAGTAGTTCATATTGGTAAAATCTGCCTTTAGTGCTGCAGGGTGTGTTTTACTTTGTTTGAAATTGGAAAGCTTGTGGGGCATGGTCATCCCCAAACATATGTAATTTAAAAATAAAATAATTTTATCATAATGCATTGTCAATATACTGTTTAAGCAACCCAACTTCAACCACTGTAAATTCACAGTCATTCAGACGTAAGATGCACATCCATTCTGTTCCTATATCTTGGGATATAACAGTGTACAGTGACTTTACATCTATTGACACTAAAATATCATTACATTCAACTGTAATATCCATTAACTTTTCTTTAAAGTGAAATGAGTCTCTAAAAGAAATACAATTGGAAACCAAATCTTTAAGAACTGTATTAGCAAATTTTTTTAATGGTTCTAGTTTGAATCTTTTTGCCAATATAATTTGCAATACTGGCAGATTTATCTCATTTTTATGTAGTTTAGGGATACCAAAAATTGTTCCTATGGTAGCATTCTTCACTTCAAATAATCATACATATTCTTGGATATCCTTCTTTCTACATAATTCTCATATAGCCAGCTGTCCATCTAAGGTAACTGTTTCACAATATCTCTTTTTGTGACTTGTTTATAAGAATTTGTATTAGTCAATAAAGCTGACATATTAAGTTAATAAGTAACAGTGTCCCTAATAAAAGTGGACCCTTCCTTGTCTGTTCTCATAATCTGAAAAAGTTTTATCTCATGACATAGCCAACCAAGCTACCTTTTTTTTTTTTTTTTACTTTTGAACAGATTATATATCTTTTGTATCGGTTCTTGTTCAAAAGATCACTTATAGCTAACTCACAACTAATCCCAAATGCTTGGATCACTAGGTGAAGGGGAAATTGAATGTATTGGATCAGAACAGTTCTTTTAAGTAATTTTCTGAATTTTGTCTTTAAAAATTATTTTAAAATTCAGATTTACTGCATGTGTGAGTGTGTGTGTGTGTGTGTGTGTGTGTGTGTGTGTGTGTGTGTGTGTGTGTGTGTGTGTGTGTGTGTGCGTGTGTGTGTGTGTGTGTGTGTGTGTGTGTGTGTGTGTGTGTGTGTGTGTGTGTGTGTGTGTGTGTGTGTGTAAAACTTTAAACTCATAATGTTTTTCTCCTAAACAGACTTTGCAAGTGTGGATGTATATAAAGCATTTTTGTAGTAGTTTTAGCTCTTCACTGTTCAACATTTAAGAAGACAAATTATATATTTTAAAATTAAAAAGTTCTTGTTTGTTGTCCCAGGGAATATGTTGTTTTCTAATATCATGGACCCTAGAGCTGACAACTGCTTCTACCCAAGTGAGGTTGCTTGACAGTGCAAGATGTTTAGCATACTTGCTATGGAAATGTGTATTCCCATCGTATGTGCAAGAAAACCATTGTATTTATATCCTATATGGTTAAAATGTTCTTTAGAATGATATTTAACATTAGATATACTGTGACTACTACTACACACTGTGAGGTTATGCGATTATGTTTTTGATGCTTTACCTATGAAATGAACTTCACCTGGCACTATTTGCTGTTTTGCTCTGCGGATCCATCTGGTTCTGGAAATATTTAAACAATATGTCTCAGCATTTATTTAATAACTAGATAATGCAGTATCTTTTGGGTTTTGTTCAAGGTAGAATGCCTTAAGATCATGTCTTTGACAATGAGTTTGTATCTATATCCTATATGGTTTAAATGATTTTCAGAATGATATTCAACATTAGTTATATCATGAATACTACTATACACTGTGGGGTTATGTGATCATGGTTTTGATGATTTGTCTATGAAACAAACTTCACATCATAGCACTACATGCTGCTGTGCACCATAGGTCCAGCTGGGTCTGGCAATAATTAAAGAATAATTCATATTGTTTATTTAATAGCTAGATATTTTGGCACCTTTTGAGTTTTGTTCAAGGTAGAATGCTTTAAGATCTTGTCTTTGAACAATGAGTTTCTTTGTTTTTACAAACCATGATGAATTCCCCTTAAAATTCTGTGTTTATGCTATTTTGTTTAGTTATATTACTTCAAATACCTATAGTCATGATGGTCAAATATCACAGAAGTGCTTTTTGAGTCGAATTTATGTGGTAAGCTTTATGACAAGGCCTCTGTGAGCTATATTGCATTGATGAACTATGGAGAATTTTATAACTTTGTGTTTGTGATATTTTTATACATATATTTATAGTTTTGTTTCTAAAACTGTATAGTTATGGATGGTCACATTAGTGGAGGAACTGTACGAATTTTAATGTGAACAGGAAGTGAGTCTTCAATTGGTTTCTTTTGGGACTAATCTGTCAGAGTTCATTTAAATGCAATTACAACATACACATTTAATTCAATAATGAATGATGTTGCTTCTTTTGATTTGCTGGCTGTCTTTTATATGTGGAGATTTATACTTGTAATTGCTAAAGGTCTGAAGAAGCATTCCTAAATAATGTGAAAGCGCTTACTTAACCTTAATAAAGTTTGTTTTTATACATCAGCTGTTGGGTCTTCTTAGAGGAGTTGCCATTGCTTTGTTGGTCTTCATCTTTAACAAGTCACAACAGAAAAAGACTTCATCAGATTCCTTGTTAGAAACTTCATAAAACTTTAAATACTAACTTACTTCACATGATCAACATCATATGACAATAACATTTAAATAATATTTAAAAATGAACAGCCTGATATAATCCCACTTTTCTGCAGGCATGATAATTTCTAGTGCTATGGATTATGTCTGCCTTCAGGTATTACCTTTTTGTGACAACAATTAACAATCACAATGCCATTAGCAATAACTTAAACATTTTCAGAGACTTTCAGAATTTTACAGCTAACACAAATTTATCAGACTTATATTATCTAATGATTTAGTAGTTTTAAGACCAGTTTCATGTGGCAATTCATCTAGGCCTCTGGGCATTTTCTTCACCAGCAGACAAGTACATTAAGCTTAGAACTCTTTCAGTTTAAACATCAGCCTTGCTTACACTTTTGTTACACTCACAACAAGCACTTATTCTATATTTCTTTAAATTTGAATAACCTGTTGAAAGATCCTAATTTGTGCAAGGTGCTAAGCAGACCCTCAGTGTTTAATCCTACTTTACAGAGCACTTAAAAAATATTTGAACAATTTTGTAAAACAAATATCAGGGAGACTTTTAGTAAAAGGAGTAAACATCCATTTTTGTTCATTTGAATGAAGAGAAAAAGAAAGTGTTGAATGCATTAAAATTGTTGAAATCATGATAATCTGGGGTTTATGAAAGCTGATAAAGGTAAGGGGTTGGCTATTATGATCACTGATGGTTTTAATGCTGCTACGGAACATATGTTTAGTAATGCTGATGACTATCTTTTGATTTCTTTAAATGATATACACAAAAGTTATAAATTTATTCATTCATATCTATATGAATTTTTTATGGATAATGTTATTATTTTTGAGCTATATAATTTTTTTAGTTGAAAATCTGAAGATTGGTATTTTATTTGGCATCCCAAAAATTCATAAGAGATCAACCCAACCTCCTTTAGGCCAATTGTTTTAGCTCCTTATAACATTACTGAGGGTATTTCCTTATTTTTAGATACAGTTTTGAATCCCCTAGTTCAACAATTGTCATCTTATGTTCATGATTTCTGTGATTTTTTAAATAATTTATGTGAATTTAATGATAATTATGATTATAAGAATGAACATATTTTTATGATGACTGTTGACATTACATCATTGTTTACCAGTATCCAACAAGATACAGGAGGTATTTATTAGGTTATTTATGGGAAAATATATATGATATTACCAAGAACTTGATTAATTTTTATTGTATTCTACTTGAAATTTTACTAGATAATTTATTATTTTCAACAAGAGCTGTTATAAATAAACAAAAGGTGTTGCTGTGGGTCTGCAGTTGCCCCTGCATTTGCAAGTTTAGTTTTAGGATGGTGGGAAATGGATGTTTTGCCTTCAGTTATGTATTTTAATAGTATTGTCTACTATAAAAGATTTGTTGTTGACCTATTTTTTATATTCAAAGGTACTATAGAGGAGTGCCAGATTTGTGTTGAGGGCATGAAACAAAGTACTGTTTCTAAGGTTTATTGTAGGAGAAATAGGAAATTAAGTACATTTCATAGACAATTATTTAGAATGGGATAAACAATTAAAAACTTTTTTTTCTCATATTTTTTTATTGATTTTCAAGAGTATAATTACAATTTTTAACAAGAAAAAACAACGTAACATCAAATTTTTACAAAAACTATATACAAAGTCCAAAATAGATACCAAATCTTCAATAACATTACATTTTGTCTAATAGTTTTTTAAGATTTATCCAGGCAATTTGTTTATGAGTCATGTTTGAGGAGTGTAACATAGCTGTTTGTAATTCCCTACTACAAATAATCTTAGTAAAAGATATAAATTCCTTAAATGAGAGGTCATTTTTACATTTCCAATTTCTAGTAATAGTTTTTCTTGCTATAGCAATAGAGTCCATAGGAGGTTCATTTGATTCAGTGGAACATACCTTGGCATTGGTGCATTAAAAAGTATCATAGAATCAGAGATCTCGCATCTGTCCGACCACAAAGCTTCAATAAAATTTTTAAACTCCATCCAAAATGTGGTTATTGTTCTGCATTCTAAAAACATATGATGAATTCCCCTTAAAATTCTGTGTTTATGCTATTTTGTTTAGTTATATTTATATGCCTTTTACTTCAAATACCTATAGTCATGATGGTCAAATATCACAGAAGTGCTTTTTGAGTCTGAATTTATGTGGTAAGCTTTATGACAAGGCCTCTGTGAGCTATATTGCATGAATGAACTATGGAGAATTTTATAACTTTGTGTTTGTGATATTTTTATACATATATTTATAGTTTTGTTTCTAAAACTGTATAGTTATGGATGGTCACATTAGTGGAGGAACTGTACTAATTTTAATGTGAACAGGAAGTGAGTCTTCAATTGGTTTATTTTGGGACTAATCTGTCAGAGTTCATTTAAATGCAATTACAACATACACATTTAATTGAATAATGAATGATGTTGCTTCTTTTGATTTGCTGACTGTCTTTTATATGTGGAGGTTTATATTTGTAATTGCTAAAGGTCTGAAGAAGCATTCCTAGATAATGTGAAAGCGCTTACTTTACCTTAATAAAGTTTGTTTTTATACATCAGCTGTTGGGTCTTCTTAGAGGAGTTGCCATTGCTTTGTTGGTCTTCATCTTTAACAAGTCCAAACAGAAAAAGACTTCATCAGATTCCTTGTTAGAAACTTCATAAAACTTTAAATACTAACTTACTTCACATGATCAACATCATATGACAATAACATTTAAATAATATTTAAAAATGAACAGCCTGATATAATCCCACTTTTCTGCAGGCATGATAATTTCTAGTGCTATGGATTATGTCTGCCTTCAGGTATTACCTTTTTGTGACAACAAGTAACAATCACAATGCCATTAGCAATAACTTAAACATTTTCAGAGACTTTCAGAATTTTACAGCTAACACAAATGTATCAGACTTACATTATCTAATGAATTAGAAGTTTTAAGACCAGTTTCATGTGGCAATTCATCTAGGCCACTGGGCATTTTCTTCACCAGCAGACAAGTACATTAAGCTTAGAACTCTTTCAGTTTAAACATCAGCCTTGCTTACACTTTTGTTACACTCACAGCAAGCACTTATTCTATATTTCTTTAAATTTGAATAACCTGTTGAAAGATCCTAATTTGTGCAAGGTGCTAAGCAGACCCTCAGTGTTTAATCCTACTTTACAGAGCACTTTAAAAATATTTGAACAATTTTGTAAAACAAATATCAGAGAGACTTTTAGTAAAAGGAGTAAACATCCATTTTTGTTCATTTGAATGAAGAGAAAAAGAAAGTGTTGAATGAATTAAAATTTTTGAAATCATGATAATCTGGGGTTTATGAAAGCTGATAAAGGTAAGGGGTTGGCTATTATGATCACTGATGGTTTTAATGCTGCTACGGAACATATGTTTAGTAATGCTGATGACTATCTTTTGATTTCTTTAAATGATATACACAAAAGTTATAAATTTATTCATTCATATCTATATGATTTTTTTATGAATAATGTTATTATTTTTGAGCTATATAATTTTTTTAGTTGAAAATCTGAAGATTGGTATTTTATTTGGCATCCCAAAAATTCATAAGAGATCAACCCAACCTCCTTTTAGGCCAATTGTTTTAGCTCCTTATAACATTACTGAGGGTATTTCCTTATTTTTAGATACAGTTTTGAATCCCCTAGTGCAACAATTGTCATCTTATGTTCATGATTTCTGTGATTTTTTAAATAATTTATGTGAATTTAATGATAATTATGATTATAAGAATGAACATATTTTTATGATGACTGTTGATATTATATCATTGTTTACCAGTATCCAACAAGATACAGTAGGTGTTTATTAGGTTATTTATGGGAAAATATATATGATATTACCAACAACTTGATTAATTTTTATTGTATTCTACTTGAAATTTTACTAGATAATAATTTATTATTTTCAACAAGAGCTGTTATAAATAAACAAAAGGTGTTGCTGTGGGTCTGCAGTTGCCCCCGCATTTGCAAATTTAGTTTTAGGATGGTGGGAAATTGATGTTTTGCCTTCAGTTATGTATTTTAATAGTATTGTCTACTATAAAAGATTTGTTGTTGACCTATTTTTTTATATTCAAAGGTACTATAGAGGAGTGCCAGATTTTTATTGAGGGCATGAAACAAAGTACTGAGTTTCTAAGGTTTATTGTAGGAGGAATAGGAAATTAAGTACATTTCATAGACAATTATTTAGAATGGGATAAACAATTGAAAACTTTTTTTTCTCATATTTTTTAATTGATTTTCAAGAGTATAATTACAATTTTTAACAAGAAAAAACAATGTAACATCAAATTTTTACAAAAACTATATACAAAGTCCAAAATAGATACCAAATCTTCAATAACATTACATTTTGTCTAATAGTTTTTTAAGATTTATCCAAGCAATTTGTTTATGAGTCATGTTTGAGGAGTGTAACATAGCTGTTTTTATTTCCCTACTACAAATAATCTTAGTAAGAGATATAAATTCCTTAAATGAGAGGTCATTTTTACATTTCCAATTTCTAGTAATAGTTTTTCTTGCTATAGCAAGTAGAGTCCATAGGAGGTTCATTTGATTCAGTGGAACATACCTTGGCATTGGTGCATTAAAAAGTATCATAGAATCAGAGATCTCGCATCTGTCCGACCACAAAGCTTCAATAAAATTTTTAAACTCCATCCAAAATGTGGTTATTGTTCTGCATTCTAAAAACATATGTGCCCAGTCAGCATCTATTAGCTCCTCGCATCTCCAACATCTATTAAAATCTTTCTTGCTTATTCTAGAGGCTTTTTTGGTGTAATAAAACTTCTATGAATGAATTTCCATGTAAAAAATTTCCAATATGTGGAAGAAGAGGTATGGTAAACAGATCTGAGAATTAAAGTTTTATCATTTATATGTATTTGGGAGTTGTTGAAATTGTTGATATATTTCCATAAATTGTTGTCTAATATTATTAGATCTGATCTAAGAATGTTGCAAAATCTTGACAATGAGATACCATTATTATAACCTAGATTGGTGAAGTCAAAGAGGATGGATAATTTTTGGGGGAGGTCTGTTATATCAGGAAAATGATGTCTTTTAAATTCCATTAAAATAAATTCTCTGAAGATTTGAATATTTAACCAGTTATTTTGGTAGATATTATACCTGGCTAAAAGGTAGGTAGTATCATGAATATTATTAGTTCCTAAAAACTGATGCCAGAATAATAACCCATTTTCTTCCATAGTTTTTATTTTCATCATGTTAAAGGAATCAAAGCATCCCTTGGTTAAGATTATTGGAAACATTAGAATGGACAAATTGTTGTTCAAAAGGTTCTTATTCATTACTTTTTAAAAATTTTGCAAGATATATTTAATTATAGGAATAAGATGTGATTTTTCCTGCTCATTGTTGAAGAAGAATTCTTTAATAATTATAAATAGCTTAATATTTTCAGAACAATATATATTTTTGAAAAAACTTGTCAAAATTACTTAATAGTATTGTTTTGTGTAAATGTTTCCAATTTGAATAGTATTTTGGACTTAACCACAGACTTGTTATATTAAGAATAATGGCATCAGCATAAAGCTCAAAATTTGGAAAAGCAATCCCTCCTTCAATCCAGTTTTTATAGTGCCAATCATATTTAATCCTTGGTTTTTGAGGATACCATAGAAATTTAATTAATATAGTGTTTATGTGTTTAAGTTGTTTTCTAGAAGGAGGAGCCAATAATGTTTGAAGATAAAAAAGAATTTTTGGTAATAGAATCATTTTTATCAGAGATAATCTTTCTTCTATAGTAAAGAACATTTTCTTCCATCTATTAATGTATTATGTGATTTTATTTAATAACATTTTATAATTTATATTTATAGTGTCCTTCCATTTAGACAGAATATGAACCCCTAGATATTTCAATTTATCATTGGTCCAGTTAAAGTTATTGTAATTAGATAGAGTGTTATTCAATTTTTTATTGATGAGAATAGTTTCTGTTTTGTTTTGGTTAAATCTAAGGTTTGAGATTTCCTCAAAGAGTTTTAATGATCTGATAATGTGATCAATAGATGAATCAATATTTCCAATAGTTAATAAGATAGCATCTGCAAAGAGTAAAATTTTAGAAGAATAGTTCTCATTAACATCAAAACTTTTTATGTTTCTATTGTTTCTTATAAAATTAGCAAATGGTTCTATTGCTAATGCAAATAGTAGTGGGGTTAAAGGGCAACCTTGTCTAGTGCCTTTTAGAATTTGAAGTGGGCCAGATAAAAAAGTGCCGATTTTAATATACGTTATAGAACCTTCATATAATTTTTTTAACAAGTTTAAGATTTCTGAGGAGAAATTATATTATTTTAATACCATAAATAAGTATGTCCAGTTAATAGAATCAAATGCTTTATCTAGATCTAGACTGATGAGTGATAATTCTTTTTTTATTTGCAAAATCTATTAAAGTTAAAAGTCTAATAGTATTATCCTGAACTTTTCTGTTCAGTATAAAACCTGATTGATCGTTGTTTATTAAAGTCGGCATCATTTGATTTAATCTGTTTGCTAAAATAGACGTAAATATTTTATAATCTATATTTAATAGGGAAATAGGACGATATGATGAAACAAATTTGGAGTCCTTATCTTGATTTAGAATGGGAGAAATTAGCGAATATTTCCAAGAAGGACAAAGTTTGTCACTTATTCAAACTTGCAGAATTAGGGAAAATTTTATATAATTCACCTATTATGCCATCAAGACCAGGGGCTTTATTATTTTTAAGATTTTGTATTCTTTCTTTAACTTCTATTAATGATATTGATTTAAGTAATCTATTATTTTGTTCTTTAGAAAGTTTATTATTTATATTGCTTTTTAGAAATTCTATTTTTGAACTATTATTAGTAAAGTTTAAGTTTGCTTTATTCATTGTTTCATGATATGAATGAAAAATCTCTAAAATATCTTTTAGATCTGAAGAAGGTTTTGAGTTGTGTTTAGATGTGTCTAATATTTCAATTATGTGTTTACTCTTGTGAAAACTTTTCGTTTTGGCTGCTAATCTATGCATATGTTTTTGATTAGATGAATAAGATTGTAATTTTTAACCTCTCTAAATTAATTGCTACTTTATGACTAAGAATTTCTAAATATTTGAGATTTAGTTGTTTTAATTCCAGATTCGACCCCAATTCTTTGGGGTGTAAGTTCTTTTTTAAAGTGTCAATTTTCAATTGTAGATTTAATCATTCTTTGTCCCATTCTTTCCTTTTATGTAAATACCAGGTTTTTATTTTCCCATATATATAAGATTTTAAAGAGTCCCAAATAAATGCTTTATTTGTGTTATTATTATTATTAAGTTCAATATAATAGTTTGCTTCCTTTATAAACCATTCTTTGAATCCTTTTATCTTAATAATATAGGCTGGTAGTCTCTGCCAATGAATAAGATCATTTGGTTTAATTTTAATTTTAAACAGTTTGGCATTGTGGTCTGACAGAGGGCATGATGTAATAACTACATCTTGAGTCTTAGATAATAGGCTGTCAGATATAAGCACTTTATCAATAGTCGTCTGTGTACCATATCTATAAGAAAAGTGAGTAAAATTGAGAGACCTCTGCTCTTTGATCATGTATATGTCTTTTAGGTTATATAATGAGACAGAATCTATCAATATTTTGGCTGATGCAGGTATCTTAATATTGCTGACATTAGTGGTATCTTTAGATGATAGAATACAATTAAAATCACCTGCCAAAATGATATCTCCTTTAGAATTTGCTGTTATTATTTCCAAATATTTGTTTGCAGATTTAGCACCAATACCAGGTAGCCAGTACATATTTGCTAAAGTAAAATATTTCTTATTCAATTCCAATATTACTAGACACAACATACCATTTTTATCAGAGAAACTGTTAATTAATTTAGGTATTGGTAATGTATTTTTCCACAAAATCAAGGTTCCTCTTCTCTTTGTTTGGAAATGAGATTCAGCTAGAATACTATAACCTTTAAAAGCAATTTTTTCTAGATCTTTCTGAATAATGTGCATTTCTTGCAAAAATATAATGTCAGCTTTATTAGATGCTAGGTATTTGAGTAACCTTCCTGTTTTAGTTGGGTTATTAAGACCATTTGCATTCAGAGACAGACATTTAAACCCAGACATTGATTACTTTAAGCTTTTGATGGATAAATACTATTCTGGACTTAATTAACAAGTAATGTTCAGAGAAGATGAAAATATAACTATATACAAAACTAACCATGGAATATCTAGTTCCAAGATTGATGAAGAAGTCATCAATACCACCCACTATCATCCTTAGTGCTCAAGACTATCATTCTCTAATGCTACTACCTAATATTTTATTGAATCAACAAACTACAACCTATTAATTCTCCAGGATGAATAGGTATTACTATGTAGGAGATATTGTGGAAAAACATCAATTACCATGAATAATGTAATTTTCAACATTTTTAAGAACTTGTATCATGACATAGTATATCATATCCATTTATGTCTATTCTATACTAATACAGATATTAATCTAGTATACTACATTAGATCAAAACCTAATTATCTAGGAATTCAGTAAAGAAGTTTATGTATAAAAATAAGAACATTTATCATGAAACAAAACATTCCTGTATGGACTTGTCTGTGAAATCACAACAGTGTTAATATTTACTATAGAATCAGCATACTAATGTATAGCCTATAGGCTTATTTTCCTAAGATATAAAATCACAAAAAAAAAAAAAAGAAAAACATATCTGATTTACCTTAAATAATTTCTTAAGGTATTAAAGATATTTAAAATAAAGATGTACTGATGAGAATTTTTTACATGAGAAGATAATATTTTAGTTGCACAAATATCTATGCAGGTATATAAATCTATGTAATCATCAAAAACATTAGCTTTTCTTTCTAAAGATGTGAGTCTAAAGAAACTATGTAGTGTAGCTTGATTTTCATAAAAATATTATATAATGAAGTCACAGCTTTTAACCTTCAAGGACACTTCAGTTTTAGATGTTATAGTAATAATGTGTTCCCTTAAGTTGTTCTTTTTAACAAAGTACATTAACACATTTTACCAATATTTTTTCAGTTAGAGTGGCAGTGGTTAACATGCAATCTATTTTTGCTAGAAAATGTAGTCTACAGACAGCAAAACATTCAATATTTTATGAATATTAGTGAAAATGTCAGATTGTAGTATGCACTTATGTAGCTGGAGGTGTATTAAGTAGATCACAATTTCACCATTCACTATAAATCCAGCATAATGTAAACTATTAATTAGAAAAGCAGTTAAAAAGTAAAGGCTACCTTTGGAAATAACATCTGTCCTCATGTCCTTATGAAAGTAGTAACTATAAGTCAAGAGTGACCATCCCCACTTTGCACTGCCCCCCAACAGTCTTCTACTACTATCACTGACTAGTGAGGCAAAAGCATCACTTCAGTAACAACTAAAATCATTCTCTAAGCAGAACTGTCTCCTTTTCTTTGGAACCAAATTTTTTCCTGCCCCAATATATTATTTCACCCTTTTATAACAGAATTATTATTTATTGCAATGGTCTGTCTGCAACTTTGGTTTCCCCAATCCAGCAGTATTGCCATCAACCAACAACTCATATAATCAATAAGATTGGAGACGAAGATATCAAGATGAAAGCACAGAAAATACATAGCTGCCCCAAAATCTACTTTAAAAATAATAAGAACACATTAACCCCAATAGATAATGTATTTTAATGACTTTATAACCATTGCATATGCCGCTTTCTGCTCTGCTAATCAAAAAGGATCAGATGACCTAGTCTATGTTTTCACTGTATCTGTTAGCTACAGCTGCCAACTAATGATCAAGTGTAAACTACTTTGTAAAACATGTCATCAGAAAACTTATTATGAAGGGAACAACATAGGCATCAACATTGGTTTAGTAAAAAGGACCTTTATATATGTCTATGATTTTTATATATTTTTCTTTGTCGCTCTTGGTATGTGATAAAGCATTCAGTTGTTCTGTTTTCTTTTTTTTTCATATGAAGATTTCTGGTAACGTGAATACGTAACCAAAGTTCATATGACAAAAGAGACTTCGAGAGAGTACATGCATAAATCTCTTGTATTACAAAGAAGATCTGACCAAGAAGTCTCGAGGCAACAGCCTTCTTTTTCCTTTTTTTTCCCTTCCTTCTCCTTTAACATTTGAATTTTGGCAGTTAAAAGCTCGCACTAGGGAATCTGCAGCAAGCTATGATAACTGTTCAAGAGATACTCATGATGTGCATTTTGTGAGAGAAAAGAAAAGCAGAATATGTTACTCAAAAAGCATGTATATGAAGTACAAAAAAAAAAACAACTTTACCCCATTTTATATAAATATAAAATTCTCTGTAACTATCAATTTTACTGGCCAATGTATCTGATATCAAGCATACAAACCCTCCTGTCCCTGCAACACACACTCCACCAGCATTCATCAGAAAATACATCTCCTTTTCCCTCTCCATCAGCAGATGGACCCACAAACCACATTTAGTAAAGACACAAACCTCTCAAGTGTATGAGAATGCATTTTTACATGTCATGACGGATTCTTAGAAAGAAAACAATCTTCTCTTATTATGATAAAGAACAATTTCCAATACCTTTTAAACTATTTAGTACAAGTCACATTAAGTTATATCCTTTAGCTCTAAAAGGACCCAAGCACAACATGACATTTAACAGGAGAGAAAGCTCGCTGATGCAAAAAGGGGCTACACTTTTATTTAATTGCACTGAGATGGGGGAGCCTTCATTTCACTTATCGGAGCGATCTATATCATCATAATCTAATACACATACAGTATCCGGTATTAAGGGGGTTCTTGTTTTAACCAATATTTCTATGGTATTGCTACATTGCCCCTATGTAGTTGTCAACTAATAATACACCCTGTCAAGGGAAGATTTCGAATTTTAACATCTATGTTTAACATTCTAGCGTATTTGTATTAAAGGCTTTTAAACAGCAAATACATTTAAAAATAAATAAATAAACAAGCATAATTAATAAATATTAAATGATTTTTACCTTAACATGTATGTTTTTCCCTGATGTAGGTGATTTGTAGCACAAAAATTTTGGGATTTGAAGGGATTGTGGAAGAGCTTCATTTGTATTATTTACCCTTAAGCTTCTTGCTTGTTTTATCAATCGATAACATTTTTCCATTTGTTGCCTGCCTTTTTAAACTAGGTAATGAGATGTCCATATCTTCAGTGTTTTCCAAAATCGTATTCTTTTTCACATATTCAGAGGCGTCATCAAGATTATTAAATATTTTATTCCTTCAGATAGATATATTTTAATTCTGGCAGGAAACATGATTTGTGCTTTAATTTCAGCTTTCTTCAGATTTTTAATGAGAGGAATGCAGGCTTTTCTTTTAATTATTATAGTAGAGGTATACTCATTGCCAAATCTTATGTTTTGACCATTAATTTGTATTGTTAATATGTAACAGCCCACGCTGTTCTCAGGATTAAGTCCTTGTCTTGAGATGATAAAAATTTTACAATAATGGATCTTGAAGCATTTGGGTTTTTTGACACAGACATAGTTGACAATGACCTGTGAGCTCTCTCTATCCCAAATGAGAGAGATTCAGGTAGGTTTAGTGTCTTAGGAAACCAGTCATTCAAGAACTGTATTGTGTTATTTCCTTCCATTTTTTCAGGTATGCCGTAAATTCTAATATTATTTCTTCGTGACCTTGATTCTAGGTCCTCCACTTTATCTGAAAGTGCGGTGTTTTGCTTTAGTAAGAAGTGAATCTGGCTATCATTTTCATGCTGTCTTCTGTCTATTTCATTAAGAGATTCTTCAATTTCTGTTATCTGGTCTGTGTGTCTTGTAATTATCTCCTTGAATCCTTCAATCTGCTTTCTATTTTCTTTCTTCATGTTTTCCATGATTTTTTCTAAATTGTTCATTTTCATGGAAAGATCTTGAATACTAGATATTATTGTTTGTAATTCTTTCTTCATGGAAGTTTCCTGGAGAGAGGCTTTTGAATGACTCATGGCTGAGAGAGTCTGTTATATTCAGTTGCTGTACTTCTGACAGGATGTAATTCACTTTCTATTCACCAAAAGAGAAATATTTGTAGAAAAAAATAATCCACTGTATCTAAATATATAGGTGAAAGAAAACTTAGATGTTTTTAAAATAATATTAAGAAAATTTCCTGTCAGAGAAATTTCTGTTAAGCAGAGCATTAAAAAAGTGCTGTTATCTCTCTGACTTCTTGGCCACGCCCCACAATTGAAAACTTTTGAAAGTAGCATCTATCATAAAGAAACTTTTCTAATGGGTATTTGAATTATAGGATAAACCACCCAGCTTTTATAAAACAAAAATATTCCTAGAGGACAATTCATTAGAGCCTCTTGGATGATTAGTAGAGACATTATTCCTCAATTTATAGAAAGAGGGTATAATACAGACTTCCTCATGAAGACAGCAAAATAAATCTGTTGTTAGAGTTCTTGGACTTAAAAAAGAAAATGACAAAAAAGAAAATGATTAAAAAGAAGCAAAAAGAGTAGAGAGGAAGCAGAGACTAGAGTCCATTCCAACAATATGTCAGGTTATTTTTGTATAGATATATCAGTTGATTGTAATGCTATTAAAAAGTTATTTATAGCAAATGGAAAATTATTAAAGGAAATAGTGAACTCTATAATGTCATAGGAGATCACCCATTGTTTGTTTAGAAGAAAAATAATAGCTTTAAAACTTTATTGCAAAAATTCAGTACTAAAATTCTCCCTTTAGCTACTAACAAGAGTCTAGGAACATTCAAGTGCAGGTCTTGTGTAGCCTGTAGGTTTATTTTTGAGGGATCCGATATTATACTGGAACATTTAAAACATACTATCAAGATTCCTAGAAGGTTTAACTGTAATTCTAAGGGACTGGTCGACATGGGTTTATGTTTCAGATGTCATGTGTTCTATATAGGCATGACTATGAGAACTTTTGGAAAAAGGATCAAAGAACATTTATATTAGAAAAAAAAGAAGTGATTTCAATAATGCTTTACAAAAACATTCTATCGTTTGTAAAAAATGCAAGAATGTTTTTTTTATTTTCAGTGCAGGAACAGGTTCCTATAGCTATAAGAGGGGGGAAATTATAAAAATGTAGTAGAAAAGAGAGAAAATAAGTGGCAAATTAGGTTGGCAGATGATCCTTCCCAGGACTGAGCAATACTATAAATATTAAATGTTTTTTTAAATGACAGGAGACACAAAGTAAGTAAATGACGTTTAATGAAGGGATTAATTTCAGGATTTAATTGTGTTAATTGGTTTTAAAATGTTATTGGTATATCAAATGTATTTAAAATCTGGATGTTTTAATTGTGATTGTTTCTGAAAAAGTCTGTGTTTGATAAAAGTGGTTAATTATACTTACAATCCTAAAATCTATTCTGGTTTGTCTCTGTGCAATTTTTGTGTTTTTTTTTTGTATACTCAGTATCTTAAAGACTGCTAAGAGGTGACCTGAGTCTGGCATACAAGGCATCCTTTGATCCACTAATGATGGATTTCAGCAAGTCAAATGGCATTAGAGGTATTCATTCTAGAAATCTAAACCTCTTCTGCAACACTGACAGAATGGTTTGGATGGACAGGTATATTTTGCAGAGGATACTGCTGCTGTGGAACAGACTCCCCATCCACATAAGGACTGCTCATGTGCTATTAATGAACAGTAGGACCTCCTAAATGCTTTATCCCATGATGGGTCTCCTCACATTGTCTATGGTATGATCCCTGTAATTCCTACAAAGTGTAATATATAAGTATTGACCATGAGATGAGTAAGGTCTAACCAAATGGAATAGGTTATTTTGAGCACAAAAAGGGAAAATGGATAGGCTTAAAAGGCCTACAAGTGCAGCTAGCCTAGTACTTACCTATAAAGCTATGCACCTATGAAAATTACTTTGAAATACTACTAACACAGGTGGATTAATGATGTCATCATTAACTCTTGTTACTAGTAACTAAGATCCCAGAGCAGTGATACTACTGTGTCTTTTTACTAAAATAGGTTATTAAAAATCTGTTGAAATTTCCAAATTATTTCACTCTATAGTTTTAGAAATATCTTTGTCCTTGAACCCCTCACAACACAAGTAACCACTCCATTTTCATTGCATCCAACTTATTAACGATTTGCAAAACACACAAACAACTTTTAAACTATTTACATGATAACAATATTAAACATTCATAATAGAACAGATCAGGCAGGTGAATCCATCACTCCTCGCCTGCCATACCTGTTTGTCAAGGTAGGACAGATAGCATACTGCTCATCACTACCATCATCAAATAATCTCAGTGGTAGCACAAGCTTCGACTTACTTTCACTACAGCAGGGCTGACTAAAACTCACTCCATTCCCCTTAACAACAGGAAAGAAATGGGGGAACCACTAAACCCTACAGCTGTTAATATAGAAATGTCCATCAGGCTGCCATATAGCAGTGTGTTACCCCTTTTCTTTCCTGGCATCTAAGCCTTGATATTGTACTAGTCCAACAACAATAAAATCATAGATGCATTAAACAAATTCAGCCCCTAATTGCTTAAATGTATCTGTTAAATACCATACTGGATCCTTATTACAGAAATTCCAGTGCTCCAAAATTATGATCCTTAAAGCCGCTGCCACCCTAGCAAACTTATGCTTAGTAAAATATCTTGCAGACTCTACTTCTGATACTTTTGATGTATTCTTCCTGCAACAGAGAATAATTGAAGACCATATAATAATTGCCCCATCTCCAGATTACCTCAATTGCCATCCCTTCATCAGCCAAATCAGATGCCTATCCATTTCTAAAGTAATGTGGTGGATAATGCTCATCTCCCATGCCAATAGTTTTCAAAACGTCTTCAAGCATAAAATCACAATGCCTTGCACCAACAGGCTTAGCATTTAAAATCTTACAAAGCAGTGAAGCCTTTTACCTCCTGGCAAGGAATGTTATTCTAACCCCCACCATACAAGAAGCATCTATTCCCATTCTTATTCAAAATACCTTGTTGTCCTATGCCTGCCTACTAATTCACCAGCTCTAAATGCAGCTTCATATGCAATCTTCTCTTATTATGATAAAGAACAATTTCCAATACCTTTTAAACTATTTAGTACAAGTCACATTAAGTTATATCCTTTAGCTCTAAAAGGACCCAAGCACAACATGACATTTAACAGGAGAGAAAGCCCGCTGATGCAAACAGGGGCTACACTTTCATTTAATTGTACTGAGATGGGGAGCCTTCATTTCACTTATCGGAGCGATCTATATCATCATAATCTAATACACATACAGTATCCGGTATTAAGGGGGTTCTTGTTTTAACCAATATTTCTATGGTATTGCTACATTGCCCCTATGTAGTTGTCAACGAATGAAACACTCTGTCAAGGGAAGATTTCGAATTTTAACATCTATGTTTAACATTCTAGCGTATTTGTATTAAAGGCTTTTAAACAGCAAATAAATTTAAAAATAAATAAATAAACAAGCATAATTAATAAATATTAAATGATTTTTACCTTAACATGTATGTTTTTCCCCGATGTAGGTGATTTGTAGCACAAAAATTTTGGGATTTGAAGGGATTGTGGAAGAGCTTCATTTGTATTATTTACCCTTAAGCTTCTTGCTTGTTTTATCAACCAATAACATTTTTCCATTTGTTGCCTGCCTTTTTAAACTAGGTAATGAGATGTCCGTATCTTCAGTGTTTTCCAAAATCTTATTCTTTTTCACATATTCAGAGGCATCATCAAGATTATTAAATATTTTATTCCTTCAGATAGATATATTTTAATTCTGGCAGGAAAAATGATTTGTGCTTTAATTTCAGCTTTCTTCAGATTTTTCATGAGAGGAATGCAGGCTTTTCTTTTAATTATTATAGTAGAGGTATAGTCATTGTCAAATCTTATGTTTTGACCATTAATTTGTATTGTTAATATGTAACAGCCCGCGCTGTTCTCAGGATTAAGTCCTTGTCTTGAGATGATAAAAATTTTACAATAATGGATCTTGAAGCATTTGGATTTTTTGACACAGACATATTTGACAATGACCTGTGAGCTCTCTCTATCCCAAAAGAGAGAGATTCAGGTAGGTTTAGTGTCTTAGGCAACCAGTCATTCAAGAACTGTATTGTGTTATTTCCTTCCATTTTTTCAGGTATGCCGTATATTCTAATATTATTTCTTCGTGACCTTGATTCTAGGTCCTCCACTTTATCTGAAAGTGCGGTGTTTTGCTTTAGTAAGAAGTGAATCTGGCTACCATTTTCATGCTGTCTTCCGTCTATTTCATTAAGAGATTCTTCAATTTCTGTTATCTGGTCTGTGTGTCTTGTAATTATCTCCTTGAATTCTTCAATCTGCTTTCTATTTTCTTTCTTCATGTTTTCCATGATTTTTTCTAAATTGTCCATTTTCATGGAAAGATTTTGAATACTAGATATTATTGTTTGTAATTTTTTCTTCATGGAAGTTTCCTGGAGAGAGGCTTTGAATGACTCATGGCTGAGAGAGTCTGTTATATTCAGTTGCTGTACTTCTGACAGGATGTAATTCACTTTCTATTCACCAAAATTGAAATATTTTTAGAAAAAAAATAATCCACTGTATCTAAATATATAGGTGAAAGAAAACTTAGATGTTTTTAAAATAATATTAAGAAAATTTCCTGTCAGAGAAATTTCTGTTAAGCAGAGCATCAAAAAAGTGTTGTTATCTCTCTGACATCTTGGCCACGCCCCACAATTGAAAACTTTTGAAAGTAGCATCTATCATAAAGAAACTTTTCTAATGGGTATTTGATTTATAGGATAAACCATCAAGCTTTTATAAAACAAAAATATTCCTAGAGGACAATTCATTAGAGCCTCTTGGATGATTAGTAGAGACATTATTCCTCAATTTATAGAAAGAGGGTATAATACAAACTTCCTCATGAAGACAGCAAAATAAATCTGTTAGAGTTCTTGGACTTAAAAAAGAAAATGACAAAAAAGAAAATGATTGAAAAGAAGCAAAAAGAGTAGAGAGGAAGCAGAAATTAGAGTCCATTCCAACAATATGTCAGGTTATTTTTGTATAGATATATCAGTTGATTGTAATGCTATTAAAAAGGTATTTATAGCAAATGGAAAATTATTAAAGGAAATAGTGAACTCTATAATATCATAGGAGATCACCCATTGTTTGTTTACAAGAAAAATAATAGCTTTAAAACTTTATTGCAAAAATTCAGTACTAAAATTCTCCCTTTAGCTACTAACAAGAGTCTAGGAACATTCAAGTGCAGGTCTTGTGTAGCCTGTAGGTTTATTTTTGAGGGATCCGATATTATACTGGAACATTTAAAACATACTATCAAGATTCCTGGAAGGTTTAACTGTAATTGTAAGGGACTGGTCTAAATGGGTTTATGTTCCAGATGTCATGTGTTCTATATAGGCATGACTATGAGAACTTTTGGAAAAAGGATCAAAGAACATTTATATTAGAAAAAAAAGAAGTGATTTCAATAATGCTTTACAAAAACATTCTATCGTTTGTAAAAAGTGCAAGAATTTTTTTTTTATTTTCAGTGCAGGAACAGGTTCCTATAGATATAAGAGGGGGGAAATTATAAAAATGTAGTAGAAAAGACAGAAAATGAGTGGCAAATTATGTTGGCAGATGATCCTTTCCAGGACTGAGCAATACTATAAATATTACATGTTTTTTTAAATGACAGGAGACACAAAGTAAGTAAATGATGTTTAATGAAGGGATTAATTTCAGGATTTAATTGTGTTAATTGGTTTTAAACTGTTATTGGTATATCAAATGTATTTAAAATCTGGATGTTTTAATTGTGATTGTTTCTGAAAAAGTCTGTGTTTGATAAAAGTGGTTAATTATACTTACAATCCTAAAATCTATTCTGGTTTGTCTCTGTGCAATTTTTGTGTTTTTTTTTTTTTTGTATACTCAGTATCTTAAAGACTGCTAAGAGGTGACCTGAGTCTGGCATACAAGGCATCCTTTGATCCACTAATGATGGATTTCAGCAAGTCAAATGGCATTAGAAGTATTCATTCTAGAAATCTAAACCTCTTCTGCAACACTGACAGAATGGTTTGGATGGACAGGTATATTTTGCAGAGGATACTGCTGCTGTGGAACAGACTCCCCATCCACATAAGGACTGCTCATGTGCTATTAATGAACAGTAGGACCTCCTAAATGCTTTATCCCATGATGGGTCTCCTCACATTGTCTATGGTATGATCCCTGTAATTCCTACAAAGTGTAATATATAAGTATTGACCATGAGATGAGTAAGGTCTAACCAAATGGAATAGGTTATTTTGAGCACAAAAAGGGAAAATGGATAGGCTTAAAAGGCCTACAAGTGCAGCTAGCCTAGTACTTACCTATAAAGCTATGCACCTATGAAAATTACTTTGAAATACTACTAACACAGGTGGATTAATGATGTCATCATTAACTCTTGTTACTAGTAACTAAGATCCCAGAGCAGTGATACTACTGTGTTTTTTTACTAAAATAGGTTATTAAAAATCTGTTGAAATTTCCAAATTATTTCACTCTATAGTATTAGAAATATCTTTGTCCTTGAACCCCTCACAACACAAGTAACCACTCCATTTTCATTGCATCCAACTTATTAATGATTTGCAAAACACACAAACAACTTTTAAACTATTTGCATGATAACAATATTAAACATTCATAATAGAACAGATCAGGCAGGTGAATCCATCACTCCTCGCCTGCCATACCTGTTTGTCAAGGTAGGACAGATAGCATACTGCTCATCACTACCATCATCAAATAATCTCAGTGGTAGCACAAGCTTCGACTTACTTTCACTACAGCAGGGCTGACTAAAACTCACTCCATTCCCCTTAACAACAGGAAAGAAATGGGGGAACCACTAAACCCTACAGCTGTTAATATAGAAATGTCCATCAGGCTGCCATATAGCAGTGTGTTACCCCTTTTCTTTCCTGGCATCTAAGCCTTGATATTGTACTAGTCCAACAAAGTACAGTTTTGTACCTACCATAAATGTAGATGTTCGAAGATCCACATTGCTGCAGTCCTTACATATGGGTAGTCCACTGTCCTCGGTCGGCCCGAATACCAAAGTATTAGGCTGACGTCGGTCAAGGCGCTTAAAACTGACATCAGGACGTCAGGGTACAAAAGCGCATGACCGACGTCATATCCTCAGTCTTTTCTTGCCCCAGATGTCAGAAGGCCCTAAAAAGAAAGGGCAAAGCCAAAAAACAACCAACCACCCCTGCACTAACCATATTTACAATATTTACAACCCAAACCACACAACCACCTCTAACTACAGAGGGAAGGAGGGAGTAAATTGGACTGCAGCAATGTGGATCTTGAACATCTACATTTATGGTAGGTACAAAACTGTACTATGTTCTTCATCTCACATTGCTGCAGTCCTTACATATGGGTAGAATCCCAAAGCAGAGGTAAGGGAGGATGGCAAAACTATAAAGCATTAGGAGCTGCCAAATGCCCTGTAAAATTGCAGTGGCAAATCCAGCCCTAGATTTAGAGTAAAGTGGAAGGTGGTAATGCTTAGAGAAAGTATGCACTGAACTCCAAGTAGCTGCCTCCAAAATATCCTTAGTAGCCACCCCTTAAAAAGCTGTAGAAGTGGCAGTAGCCCTAGTGCAATGAGGCCCAATCGCAGATGGAACCTCCTCACCATGATGGGAATAACAGAAAGCAATACAAAACCAATCCACTTAGAAATAGTTTGTTTTGAAACAGGTTTGCCCTGAGAACACAAAGCAAATGAAACAAACAACTGCTGAGACTGCCTGAACCCTTTAGTTCTGTTCAAATAATATCGCAACTGGCTCTGTATATCCAAAGTGTGCAAAATCTCCCCTTTATTTTGGGGGTTTGCATAAAAAGTAGGCAAATGAATAGTTTGGTTTAAAGCCACACTAGAAACCACTTTAGGCATAAAGGAAGGGCTAGTAATGCAAAGACACCCTATCCTTGTGGAAAATTAAGAAAGGCTCAACCGCCATAAGGGCCTGTAATTCAGAAACCCTTCTAGATGTAATGGCCAACAAAAAGCAGTCTTCCATGATAAATATTTCAACTCGGCAGTCGCTGCAGGCTCAAAAGGTTGTAGAGTGAGTTTCTCCAACACAAAATTGAGATCCCAAGCAGGAGTAGGAGCTCTACGTGGGGGTCTTATATTCTTTGCCCCTCTAAGGAATTGCTTAAACATAGGATGAGAAAATAATGGTGGGTCACAGTCATAGTGAGCAGAAATTGCTGCAGCATGAACCTTTATAGAGGAGAAGGACAAACCTTTGTCCAATAACTCAGTAAGGTATTGAAGAGCAACACTTAAGTTAGGTTTAGAAACATCAAAGTCCTTTGCTGTACTCCAAATTAAAAATCTCCTCCATTTATCTGCGTAAACTTTCCTTGTACTAGGCCTTCTGGCCTCCAAAATAACATTCAAAACTTGTTGTGGAAGCTGAGACCCTCCAGGGTTTAAAACAGAATATGCCAGGCTGTTAGATGTAGAGAGTGAAGTTTGACATTGAGTAAATGACTGTTCTCCTGAGACAGCAGGTGTGGAATCAAGGCAAAAGCCATGGAGGCTCCTGCCAGACTTCTCAGTAATGGGTACCAGTGCTGTCGAGGCCAATCCGGAGCTATTAAAATCATGGTTGGCTTGTCCTGTCTGACCTTCAGGAGTACCTTTGGGAGGAGAGGCAGTGGTGGAAAGGCATACACGTGAAGATTGCTCCAATTGAATGAGAGAGCATCCACTTTCCAAGCTGTGGGATGAAACCTTTTCGTGCAAAACTTTGGCAGCTGGTAATTTAGTGGAGAAGCGAACAGATCTATGTCTGGAGTTCCCCATAACACTGTCAATTTTTGAAATACATGAGGATCCAATTTCCACTCGTGGGGATCCATAATTTGTCTGCTCAACACATCTGCTAAGGAGTTCTGTGCTCCTGGCAGAAACCTTGCCTGAAGATTTAGCTGCAAACTGAGAGCAGTCTCCCACAAAATCATTGCTTGTCTGCATAGAGGATATGAATGTGTCCCCTTGCTTGTTGATGTACCACATGACAGTTGTGTTGTCTGTTTGAATCAACACCTGCCCTGGAAGAAGTAAATCCTTGAAAGCTATCAATGCAAATTGGACTGCTAACATCTCCTTCAAGTTGATATGTAAATGTTGAAGTCTGGCAGGCCACGTGTCTTGTACCCATTTTCCATTTAGATGAGCTCCCCAAGCTTTGTCTGAGGCATCTGTCGTTAGAATCTGACTCGCCTCTGGTCGGGTCACAGAGAGTCCCTTGTTTAGGTGACATTCCTGAGCCCACCACAAAAATTCCTTTTGAATGCAAGGTATTATCTGAATGACAGTGTCCATATCTTGGCAGTGTTGCGTCCATACATTTTGAGATACCATTGTAGCTTCCTCATATGCAGTTTGGCATTGGGAAGTACCAGAATACAAGATGCCATGAACCCCAAGGCTTGAAGGACTGTCCTTGCAGTCAGCCTGGACTGACGAGACAATTGATGGAAATAAAGAGAAAGATTCTTTTGTTTGTCCGGGGTCAAAAAGGCCATCTGGGATGCTGTATTCAGTCTCACACCCAGAAAGCACATGTCCTGAGAGGGTACTAGACTGGACTTTATTTCGTTCACAGAATACCCTAGGCATCTTAACACTGCCATCACATACTGTAAATGATGAAGACATTCGTCCTTTCCTTGAGCCAGAATCAGGCAATCGTCCAAATAAGGATAGATTTGTATTCCTCTTAGCCTGAAGAAAGCTACCACTGGAGCCAGAACCTTCGTGAACACTCTGGGCGCAGTAGATAAGCCAAAGGGCAATGCAGAGAACTGATAATGAAAAGTCCCAGCCCGAAAACGCAGATACTTCCTGCAACTGGGCCTGATAGGAACATGAAGATAAGCCTCCTTGAGATCCAGAGTCACCATCCAGTGATCTTTGCCCAGCAGAGGTAAAAGCTGCTGTAACGTCAACATTTTGAACTTGGGAATGTCCAGATATGTGTTGAGGATAGATAAGTCCAAAATGGGTCTCCACGTGTCCCCTTTCTTTGGTACTAGAAACAGGCGAGAATAAAATCCTAGGCCCACTTCTGGCAGAGGGACCGGTTGTATAGCTCCTATTTGAAGTAGAAGAGAAATTTGGTTGTGAGCCTCTAGTCTTTGCTGAGGAGGAACGTCTGGCATGCCTTTGAAAGGAGGCAAGGTATGGAAATAAAACTTGTAACCTCGGTGTATGATATCCAGTACCCATTTGTCTTGGGTAATTAAAATCCAATTTTCCTTGAAAAGTGCCAACCTTCCTCCCAAGGGTGCCGCCAGGCAAGAGGGATCTGGCAGCTGAAAAAGTAGGTCATTGGGCCTGTTTACGAAAGGACTGGCCCCTACCCTCACTCAAAGATTGTGCAGGTGAACTCCCAGTTCTAGGTCTGAAGGAACTCTGTGCTCTGCCCCTATCACGTCTAGATCTACCCCTAGACTGAGAATCATAAGAAGGATACGTCCACCCCTTAGCAGGCCAATTTCTACTAAACTTTGGAGGCTGAACTTGCAAAAAATCCATAACAGTCTGCATAGACTTAGCCTTGTCCTCCATTTTCTTCAAGACTGATTCCACAGGTGGACCAAACAACACTTCAGACTGCAAAGGAGCATCCAAAATCCTTGTTTTAACATGGTCAGAAAAATTCTGATCCTTCAGCCAGGCGTGCCTGAAGAACTGAACCAGTGGCAGCCACCCTAGACGAGGCCTGCACAGCATCAAAACCACATTGTAAAGAATGCTTACCAACCTGCTCAGAGACATGCACCAAATCTTGTAATTCTTTACACTCAATGCCTTCTGCCAGAGCATCCACCTTAGATTTCAATTGAGAAAGAAGAAAGTTTTGATATTTCAACATATGAAACTGGCAATTCAAAGCCCTCATTGCTAAGGTAGAAGAAGTATAGACCTTCTTTCCCCATCTATCCAAAGCTCTGGCCTCTTTATCTAGAGGAACCGGATTTTTTACAACAGAGGCCTTGACACCCTTGGGTCCCTGACTAATAGTTTCTGGGTCCACCCTAGGACTCTTATAAAGATATTTATGAGCCTCAGGCACCCTGTAATACCCATCTGGTTTAACAGGCGCAGAAGGCAGAGAATCAGGATTAAGCGAAGCCTCTGAAAACACATCCTGCACAACATCCAGAACAGGTGGTATAGCTAAGGGCCTATGTTGAGGTAAAAGCAAAAATTCCCTAAGCCTTTTCCGAGAATCAGAGAAGTCTTGACCTTCCCACTTAAAATGCTCCCTCATAGAGTGAAGTATCTCTGAAAAAGAAAAATCCTCTGGAGGAGAAGCAGAAGGAGTGGAATCTTCTGCATCAGAATCAGAATAAGGAGAGTACTCCTGCAAGTCTTCAGCCGAAGACTCTGAAACATCTGAAGCCTGTTCAAAACTTCCCAACTCTGGCTCCACCCTAGGCCTCTTATCAGGAGGGGGCAAAGAACCTCTAATCAGAGTAATCAAATCTTCTGCCATTTTAAGCATATGCTTCTTAGGCACAGACCCTGCTGCACTAGGAGTGACACCAACAGATGCTAAACCTGGCCTGCCCCTGGGAGAAGCCTTGGAAACAGAAGGAGAGGGCCTAACCACCCTGGGAAGGGAGGGGAGTACAGTAACCTGAGAAGCCCCTTCAGCCTGCCCTGCCTCAAGAGAGGCCACATCCTGCAAAATTAAAGTCTCCCCCCGAGACTCTAAAGAAGTCTCCGTCGGACCCACCGGTTCCACTGAAGCCTCTAAAGAACCGGGCGTCCGAACGGATGACTCATCTTGCCTGGGTTTAACTGTTTTGTCTTTGCGCTTAGGCGGAGAATCCGACGGCATATTATAATTGCACCGCCATCAAGACCAGCCTAGCACAATCTAACCTTCGCTAATAGTGCACTTATTGAACCTAGCACAAAGCGACACCCGACTACGCCGTGCTTAGGCCCCAAACAAGGAATGCACAAAAATGATAATCCCTATGCCGTATCTGTTTCCCACAAGAAATACAATTATTCACTTTTCTGACATCCGTACTACACTGAGGCAAGAAAACAAAATAATCCCCAACGGGGTACTTAGCCAACTTGGATTCGGTCTGAAACTCTGAACTCGAAAAATTTCAGAACGCCGAACGGCACTTGCAACGCTGCTTCTGCATCGGACCATGCGGCAAAAAAGACTGAGGATATGACGTTGGTCATGCGCTTTTGTACCCTGACGTCCTGATGTCAGTTTTAAGCGCCTTGACCGACGTCAGCCTAATACTTTGGTATTCGGGCCGACCGAGGACAGCGGACTACCCATATGTAAGGACTGCAGCAATGTGAGATGAAGAACATCAATAAAATCATAGGTGCATTAAACAAATTCAGCCCCTAATTGCTTAAATGTATCTGTTAAATACCATACTGGATCCTTATTACAGAAATTCCAGTGCTCCAAAATTATGATCCTTAAAGCCGCTGCCACCCTAGCAAACTTATGCTTAGCAAAATATCTTGCAGACTCTACTTCTGATACTTTTGATGTATTCTTCCTGCAACAGAGAATAATTGAAGACCATATAATAATTGCCCCATCTCCAGATTACCTCAATTGCCATCCCTTCATCAGCCAAATCAGATGCCTATCCATTTCTAAAGTAATGTGGTGGATAATGCTCATCTCCCATGCCAATAGTTTTCAAAACGTCTTCAAGCATAAAATCACAATGCCTTGCACCAACAGGCTTAGCATTTAAAATCTTACAAAGCAGTGAAGCCTTTTACCTCCTGGCAAGGAATGTTATTCTAACCCCCACCATACAAGAAGCATCTATTCCCATTCTTATTCAAAATACCTTGTTGTCCTATGCCTGCCTACTAATTCACCAGCTCTAAATGCAGCTTCATATGCAATCTTCTCTTATTATGATAAAGAACAATTTCCAATACCTTTTAAACTATTTAGTACAAGTCACATTAAGTTATATCCTTTAGCTCTAAAAGGACCCAAGCACAACATGACATTTAACAGGAGAGAAAGCCCGCTGATGCAAAAAGGGGCTACACTTTCATTTAATTGTACTGAGATGGGGAGCCTTCATTTCACTTATCGGAGCGATCTATATCATCATAATCTAATACACATACAGTATCCGGTATTAAGGGGGTTCTTGTTTTAACCAATATTTCTATGGTATCGCTACATTGCCCCTATGTAGTTGTCAACTAATAAAACACTCTGTCAAGGGAAGATTTTGAATTTTAACATCTATGTTTAACATTCTAGCATATTTGTATTAAAGGCTTTTAAACAGCAAATAAATTTAAAAATAAATAAATAAACAAGCATAATTAATAAATATTAAATGATTTTTACCTTAACATGTATGTTTTTCCCCGATGTAGGTGATTTGTAGCACAAAAATTTTGGGATTTGAAGGGATTGTGGAAGAGCTTCATTTGTATTATTTACCCTTAAGCTTCTTGCTTGTTTTATCAACCAATAACATTTTTCCATTTGTTGCCTGCCTTTTTAAACTAGGTAATGAGACGTCCGTATCTTCAGTGTTTTCCAAAATCTTATTCTTTTTCACATATTCAGAGGCGTCATCAAGATTATTAAATATTTTATTCCTTCAGATAGATATATTTTAATTCTGGCAGGAAAAATGATTTGTGCTTTAATTTCAGCTTTCTTCAGATTTTTCATGAGAGGAATGCAGGCTTTTCTTTTAATTATTATAGTAGAGGTATAGTCATTGTCAAATCTTATGTTTTGACCATTAATTTGTATTGTTAATATGTAACAGCCCACGCTGTTCTCAGGATTAAGTCCTTGTCTTGAGATGATAAAAATTTTACAATAATGGATCTTGAAGCATTTGGATTTTTTGACACAGACATATTTGACAATGACCTGTGAGCTCTCTCTATCCCAAAAGAGACAGATTCAGGTAGGTTTAGTGTCTTAGGCAACCAGTCATTCAAGAACTGTATTGTGTTATTTCCTTCCATTTTTTCAGGTATGCCGTATATTCTAATATTATTTCTTCGTGACCTTGATTCTAGGTCCTCCACTTTATCTGAAAGTGCGGTGTTTTGCTTTAGTAAGAAGTGAATCTGGCTACCATTTTCATGCTGTCTTCCGTCTATTTCATTAAGAGATTCTTCAATTTCTGTTATCTGGTCTGTGTGTCTTGTAATTATCTCCTTGAATTCTTCAATCTGCTTTCTATTTTCTTTCTTCATGTTTTCCATGATTTTTTCTAAATTGTCCATTTTCATGGAAAGATCTTGAATACTAGATATTATTGTTTGTAATTTTTTCTTCATGGAAGTTTCCTGGAGAGAGGCTTTTGAATGACTCATGGCTGAGAGAGTCTGTTATATTCAGTTGCTGTACTTCTGACAGGATGTAATTCACTTTCTATTCACCAAAATTGAAATATTTTTAGAAAAAAATAATCCACTGTATCTAAATATATAGGTGAAAGAAAACTTAGATGTTTTTAAAATAATATTAAGAAAATTTCCTGTCAGAGAAATTTCTGTTAAGCAGAGCATCAAAAAAGTGTTGTTATCTCTCTGACATCTTGGCCACGCCCCACAATTGAAAACTTTTGAAAGTAGCATCTATCATAAAGAAACTTTTCTAATGGGTATTTGAATTATAGGATAAACCACCCAGCTTTTATAAAACAAAAATATTCCTAGAGGACAATTCATTAGAGCCTCTTGGATGATTAGTAGAGACATGATTCCTCAATTTATAGAAAGAGGGTATAATACAGACTTCCTCATGAAGACAGCAAAATAAATCTGTTGTTAGAGTTCTTGGACTTAAAAAAGAAAATGACAAAAAAGAAAATGATTAAAAAGAAGCAAAAAGAGTAGAGAGGAAGCAGAAATTAGAGTCCATTCCAACAATATGTCAGGTTATTTTTGTATAGATATATCAGTTGATTGTAATGCTATTAAAAAGTTATTTATAGCAAATGGAAAATTATTAAAGGAAATAGTGAACTCTATAATATCATAGGAGATCACCCATTGTTTGTTTACAAGAAAAATAATAGCTTTAAAACTTTATTGCAAAAATTCAGTACTAAAATTCTCCCTTTAGCTACTAACAAGAGTCTAGGAACATTCAAGTGCAGGTCTTGTGTAGCCTGTAGGTTTATTTTTGAGGGATCCGATATTATACTGGAACATTTAAAACATACTATCAAGATTCCTGGAAGGTTTAACTGTAATTGTAAGGGACTGGTTGAAATGGGTTTATGTTCCAGATGTCATGTGCTCTATATAGACATGACTATGAGAACTTTTGGAAAAAGGATCAAAGAACATTTATATTAGAAAAAAAAGAAGTGATTTCAATAATGCTTTACAAAAACATTCTATCGTTTGTAAAAAGTGCAAGAATTTTTTTTTTTATTTTCAGTGCAGGAACAGGTTCCTATAGCTATAAGAGGGGGGAAATTATAAAAATGTAGTAGAAAAGACAGAAAATGAGTGGCAAATTATGTTGGCAAATGATCCTTTCCAGGACTGAGCAATACTATAAATATTACATGTTTTTTTAAATGACAGGAGACACAAAGTAAGTAAATGACGTTTAATGAAGGGATTAATTTCAGGATTTAATTGTGTTAATTGGTTTTAAACTGTTATTGGTATATCAAATGTATTTAAAATCTGGATGTTTTAATTGTGATTGTTTCTGAAAAAGTCTGTGTTTGATAAAAGTGGTTAATTATACTTACAATCCTAAAATCTATTCTGGTTTGTCTCTGTGCAATTTTTGTGGTTTTTTTTTTGTATACTCAGTATCTTAAAGACTGCTAAGAGGTGACCTGAGTCTGGCATACAAGGCATCCTTTGATCCACTAATGATGGATTTCAGCAAGTCAAATGGCATTAGAAGTATTCATTCTAGAAATCTAAACCTCTTCTGCAACACTGACAGAATGGTTTGGATGGACAGGTATATTTTGCAGAGGATACTGCTGCTGTGGAACAGACTCCCCATCCACATAAGGACAGCTCATGTGCTATTAATGAACAGTAGGACCTCCTAAATGCTTTATCCCATGATGGGTCTCCTCACATTGTCTATGGTATGATCCCTGTAATTCCTACAAAGTGTAATATATAAGTATTGACCATGAGATGAGTAAGGTCTAACCAAATGGAATAGGTTATTTTGAGCACAAAAAGGGAAAATGGATAGGCTTAAAAGGTCTACAAGTGCAGCTAGCCTAGTACTTACCTATAAAGCTATGCACCTATGAAAATTACTTTGAAATACTACTAACACAGGTGGATTAATGATGTCATCATTAACTCTTGTTACTAGTAACTAAGATCCCAGAGCAGTGATACTACTGTGTTTTTTTACTAAAATAGGTTATTAAAAATCTGTTGAAATTTCCAAATTATTTCACTCTATAGTATTAGAAATATCTTTGTCCTTGAACCCCTCACAACACAAGTAACCACTCCATTTTCATTGCATCCAACTTATTAATGATTTGCAAAACACACAAACAACTTTTAAACTATTTACATGATAACAATATTAAACATTCATAATAGAACAGATCAGGCAGGTGAATCCATCACTCCTCGCCTGCCATACCTGTTTGTCAAGGTAGGACAGATAGCATACTGCTCATCACTACCATCATCAAATAATCTCAGTGGTAGCACAGGCTTCGACTTACTTTCACTACAGCAGGGCTGACTAAAACTCACTCCATTCCCCTTAACAACAGGAAAGAAATGGGGGAACCACTAAACCCTACAGCTGTTAATATAGAAATGTCCATCAGGCTGCCATATAGCAGTGTGTTACCCCTTTTCTTTCCTGGCATCTAAGCCTTGATATTGTACTAGTCCAACAACAATAAAATCATAGGTGCATTAAACAAATTCAGCCCCTAATTGCTTAAATGTATCTGTTAAATACCATACTGGATCCTTATTACAGAAATTCCAGTGCTCCAAAATTATGATCCTTAAAGCCGCTGCCACCCTAGCAAACTTATGCTTAGCAAAATATCTTGCAGACTCTACTTCTGATACTTTTGATGTATTCTTCCTGCAAGCAGAGAATAATTGAAGACCATATAATAATTGCCCCATCTCCAGATTACCTCAATTACCATCCCTTCATCAGCCAAATCAGATGCCTATCCATTTCTAAAGTAATGTGGTGGATAATGCTCATCTCCCATGCCAATAGTTTTCAAAACGTCTTCAAGCATAAAATCCCAATGCCTTGCACCAACAGGCTTAGCATTTAAAATCTTACAAAGCAGTGAAGCCTTTTACCTCCTGGCAAGGAATGTTATTCTAACCCCCACCATACAAGAAGCATCTATTCCCATTCTTATTCAAAATACCTTGTTGTCCTATGCCTGCCTACTAATTCACCAGCTCTAAATGCAGCTTCATATGCAATCTTCTCTTATTATGATAAAGAACAATTTCCAATACCTTTTAAACTATTTAGTACAAGTCACATTAAGTTATATCCTTTAGCTCTAAAAGGACCCAAGCACAACATGACATTTAACAGGAGAGAAAGCCCGCTGATGCAAAAAGGGGCTACACTTTCATTTAATTGTACTGAGATGGGGAGCCTTCATTTCACTTATCGGAGCGATCTATATCATCATAATCTAATACACATACAGTATCCAGTATTAAGGGGGTTCTTGTTTTAACCAATATTTCTATGGTATTGCTACATTGCCCCTATGTAGTTGTCAACTAATAATACACTCTGTCAAGGGAAGATTTAGAATTTTTACATCTATGTTTAACATTCTGGCGTATTTGTATTAAAGGCTTTTAAACAGCAAATAAATTTAAAAATAAATAAATAAACAAGCATAATTAATAAATATTAAATGATTTTTACCTTAACATGTATGTTTTTCCCCGATGTAGGTGATTTGCAGCACAAAAATTTTGGGATTTGAAGGGATTGTGGAAGAGCTTCATTTGTATTATTTACCCTTAAGCTTCTTGCTTGTTTTATCACTCGATAACATTTTTCCATTTGTTGCCTGCCTTTTTAAACTAGGTAATGAGATGTCCGAATCTTCAGTGTTTTCCAAAATCTTATTCTTTTTCACATATTCAGAGGCGTCATCAAGATTATTAAATATTTTATTCCTTCAGATAGATATATTTTAATTCTGGCAGGAAAAATGATTTGTGCTTTAATTTCAGCTTTCTTCAGATTTTTATTGAGAGGAATGCAGGCTTTTCTTTTAATTATTATAGTAGAGGTATAGTCATTGTCAAATCTTATGTTTTGACCATTAATTTGTATTGTTAATATGTAACAGCCCACGCTGTTCTCAGGATTAAGTCCTTGTCTTGAGATGATAAAAATTTTACAATAATGGATCTTGAAGCATTTGGATTTTTTGACACAGACATATTTGACAATGACCTGTGAGCTCCCTCTATCCCAAAAAGAGAGAGAGATTCAGGTAGGTTTAGTGTCTTAGGCAACCAGTCATTCAAGAACTGTATTGTGTTATTTCCTTCCATTTTTTCAGGTATGCCGATATTCTAATATTATTTCTTCGTGACCTTGATTCTAGGTCCTCCACTTTATCTGAAAGTGCGGTGTTTTGCTTTAGTAAGAAGTGAATCTGGCTATCATTTTCATGCTGTCTTCCATCTATTTCATTAAGAGATTCTTCAATTTCTGTTATCTGGTCTGTGTGTCTTGTAATTATCTCCTTGAATTCTTCAATCTGCTTTCTATTTTCTTTCTTCATATTTTCCATGATTTTTTCTAAATTGTCCATTTTCATGGAAAGATCTTGAATACTAGATATTATTGTTTGTAATTCTTTCTTCATGGAAGTTTCCTGGAGAGAGGCTTTTGAATGACTCATGGCTGAGAGAGTCTGTTATATTCAGTTGCTGTACTTCTGACAGGATGTAATTCACTTTCTATTCACCAAAATTGAAATATTTGTAGAAAAAAATAATCCACTATATCTAAATATATAGGTGAAAGAAAACTTAGATGTTTTTAAAATAATATTAAGAAAATTTCCTGTCAGAGAAATTTCTGTTAAGCAGAGCATCAAAAAAGTGCTGTTATCTCTCTGACAACTTGGCCACGCCCCACAATTGAAAACTTTTGAAAGTAGCATCTATCATAAAGAAACTTTTCTAATGGGTATTTGAATTATAGGATAAACCATCCAGCTTTTATAAAACAAAAATATTCCTAGAGGACAATTCATTAGAGCCTCTTGGATGATTAGTAGAGACATTATTCCTCAATTTATAGAAAGAGGGTATAATACAGACTTCCTCATGAAGACAGCAAAATAAATCTGTTGTTAGAGTTCTTGGACTTAAAAAAGAAAATGACAAAAAAGAAAATGATTAAAAGAAGCAAAAGAGTAGAGAGGAAGCAGAGACTAGAGTCCATTCCAACAATATGTCAGGTTATTTTTGTATAGATATATCAGTTGATTGTAATGCTATTAAAAAGTTATTTATAGCAAATGGAAAATTATTAAAGGAAATAGTGAACTCTATAATGTCATAGGAGATCACCCATTGTTTGTTTACAAGAAAAATAATAGCTTTAAAACTTTATTGCAAAATTCAGTACTAAAATTCTCCCTTTAGCTACTAACAAGAGTCTAGGAACATTCAAGTGCAGGTCTTGTGTAGCCTGTAGGTTTATTTTTGAGGGATCCGATATTATACTGGAACATTTAAAACATACTATCAAGATTCCTGGAAGGTTTAACTGTAATTGTAAGGGACTGGTCGACATGGGTTTATGTTCCAGATGTCATGTGTTCTATATAGGCATGACTATGAGAACTTTTGGAAAAAGGATCAAAGAACATTTATATTAGAAAAAAAATAAGTGATTTCAATAATGCTTTACAAAAACATTCTATCGTTTGTAAAAAATGCAATAATTTTTTTTTTTTTTTTCCGTGCAGGAACAGGTTCCTATAGCTATAAGAGGGGGGAAATTATAAAAATGTAGTAGAAAAGAGAGAAAATGAGTGGCAACTTATGTTGGCAGATGATCCTTCCCAGGATTGAGCAATACTATAAATATTAAATGTTTTTTCAAATGACAGGAGACACAAAGTAAGTAAATGACGTTTAATGAAGGGATTAATTTCAGGATTTAATTGTGTTAATTGGTTTTAAAATGTTATTGGTATATCAAATGTATTTAAAATCTGGATGTTTTAATTGTGATTGTTTCTAAAAAAGTCTGTGTTTGATAAAAGTGGTTAATTATACTTACAATCCTAAAATCTATTCTGGTTTGTCTCTGTGCAATTTTTGTGTTTTTTTTTTGTATACTCAGTATCTTAAAGACTGCTAAGAGGTGACCTGAGTCTGGCATACAAGGCATCCTTTGATCCACTAATGATGGATTTCAGCAAGTCAAATGGCATTAGAAGTATTCATTCTAGAAATCTAAACCTCTTCTGCAACACTGATAGAATGGTTTGGATCGACAGGTATATTTTCCAGTGGATACTGCTGCTGTGGAACAGACTCCCCATCTACATAAGGACTGCTCATGTGCTATTAATGAACAGTAGGACCTCCTAAATGCTTTATCCCATGATGGGTCTCCTCACATTGTCTATGGTATGATCCCTGTAATTCCTACAAAGTGTAATATATAAGTATTGACCATGAGATGAGTAAGGTCTAACCAAATGGAATGGGTTATTTTGAGCACAAAAAGGGAAAATGGATAGGCTTAAATGGCCTACAAGTGCAGCTAGCCTAGTACTTACCTATAAAGCTATGCACCTATGAAAATTATTTTGAAATACTACTAACACAGGTGGATTAATGATGTCATCATTAACTCTTGTTACTAGTAACTAAGATCCCAGAGCAGTGATACTACTGTTTTTTTTTACTAAAATAGGTTATTAAAAATCTGTTGAAATTTCCAAATTATTTCACTCTATACTATTAGAAATATCTTTGTTCTTGAACCCCTCACAACACAAGTAACCACTCCATTTTCATTGCATCCAACTTATTCATGATTTGCAAAACACACAAACAACTTTTAAACTATTTACATGATAACAATATTAAACATTCATAATAGAACAGATCAGGCAGGTGAATCCATCACTCCTCGCCTGCCATACCTGTTTGTCAAGGTAGGACAGATAGCATACTGCTCATCACTACCATCATCAAATAATCTCAGTGGTAGCACAAGCTTCCACTTACTTTCACTACAGCAGGGCTGACTAAAACTCACTCCATTCCCCTTAACAGCAGGAAAGAAATGGGGGAACCACTAAACCCTACAGCTGTTAATATAGAAATGTCCATCAGGCTGCCATATAGCAGTGTGTTACCCCTTTTCTTTCCTTGCATCTAAGCCTTGATATTGTACTAGTCCAACAACAATAAAATCATAGGTGCATTAAAGAAATTCAGCGCCTAATTGCTCAAACGTATCTGTTGAATACCATACTGGATCCTTATTACAGAAATTCCAGTGCTCCAAAATTATGATCCTTAAAGCAACTGCCACCCTAGCAAACTTATGCTTAGCAAAATATCTTGCAGACTCTACTTCTGATACTTTTGACAAATTCTTCCTGCAAGCAGAGAATAATTGAAGACCATATAATAATTGCCCCATCTCCAGATTACCTCAATTGCCATCCCTTCATCAGCCAAATCAGATGCCTATCCATTTCTAAAGTAATGTGGTGGATAATGCTCATCTCCCATGCCAATAGTTTTCAAAATGTCTTCAAGCATAAAATCACAATGCCTTGCACCAACAGGCTTAGCATTTAAAATCTTACAAAGCAGTGAAGCCTTTTACCTCCTGGCAAGGAATGTTATTCTAACCCCCACCATACAAGAAGCATCTATTCCCATTCTTATTCAAAATACCTTGTTGTCCTATGCCTGCCTACTAATTCACCAGCTCTAAATGCAGCTTCATATGCAATCTTCTCTTATTATGATAAAGAACAATTTCCAATACCTTTTAAACTATTTAGTACAAGTCACATTAAGTTATATCCTTTAGCTCTAAAAGGACCCAAGCACAACATGACATTTAACAGGAGAGAAAGCCCGCTGATGAAAAAAGGGGCTACACTTTCATTTAATTGTAATGAGATGGGGATCCTTCATTTCACTTATCGGAGCGATCTATATCATCATAATCTAATACACATACAGTACCCAGTATTAAGGGGGTTCTTGTTTTAACCAATATTTCTATGGTATTGCTACATTGCCCCTATGTAGTTGTCAACTAATAATACACTCTGTCAAGGGAAGATTTCGAATTTTAACATCTATGTTTAACATTCTAGCGTATTTGTATTAAAGGCTTTTAAACAGCAAATAAATTTAAAAATAAATAAATAAACAAGCATAATTAATAAATATTAAATGATTTTTACCTTAACATGTATGTTTTCCCCAATGTAGGTGATTTGTAGCATAAAAATTTTGGGATTTGAAGGGATTGTGGAAGAGCTTCATTTGTATTATTTACCCTTGAGCTTCTTGCTTGTTTTATCAATCGATAACATTTTTCCATTTGTTGCCTGCCTTTTTAAACTAGGTAATGAGATGTCCGTATCTTCAGTGTTTTCCAAAATCGTATTCTTTTTCACATATTCAGAGGCGTCATCAAGATTATTAAATATTTTATTCCTTCAGATAGATATATTTTAATTCTGGCAGGAAAAATGATTTGTGCTTTAATTTCAGCTTTCTTCAGATTTTTATTGAGAGGAATGCAGGCTTTTCTTTTAATTATTATAGTAGAGGTATAGTCATTGTCAAATCTTATGTTTTGACCATTAATTTGTATTGTTAATATGTAACAGCCCACGCTGTTCTCAGGATTAAGTCCTTGTCTTGAGATGATAAAAATTTTACAATAATGGATCTTGAAGCATTTGGATTTTTGACACAGACATATTTGACAATGACCTGTGAGCTCCTCTATCCCAAAAGAGAGAGATTCAGGTAGGTTTAGTGTCTTAGGCAACCAGTCATTCAAGAACTGTATTGTGTTATTTCCTTCCATTTTTCAGGTATGCCATATATTCTAATATTATTTCTTCGAAACCTTGATTCTAGGTCCTCCACTTTATCTGAAAGTGCGGTGTTTTGCTTTAGTAAGAAGTGAATCTGGCTATCATTTTCATGCTGTCTTCCGTCTATTTCATTAAGAGATTCTTCAATTTCTGTTATCTGGTCTGTGTGTCTTGCAATTATCTCCTTGAATTCTTCAATCTGCTTTCTATTTTCTTTCTTCATGTTTTCCATGATTTTTTCTAAATTGTCCATTTTCATGGAAACATCTCGAATACTAGATATTATTGTTTGTAATTCTTTCTTCATGGAAGTTTCCTGGAGAGAGGCTTTTGAATGACTCATGGCTGAGAGAGTCTGTTATATTCAGTTGCTGTACTTCTGACAGGATGTAATTCACTTTCTTTTCACCAAAATTGAAATATTTGTAGAAAAAAATAATCCAGTGTATCTAAATATATAGGTGAAAGAAAACTTAGATGTTTTTAAAATAATATTAAGAAAATTTCCTATCAGAGAAATTTCTGTTAAGCAGAGCATCAAAAAAGTGCTGTTATCTCTCTGACATCTTGGCCACGCCCCACAATTGAAAACTTTTGAAAGTAGCATCTATCATAAAGAAACTTTTCTAATGGGTATTTGAATTATAGGATAAACCATCCAGCTTTTATAAAACAAAAATATTCCTAGAGGACAATTCATTAGAGCCTCTTGGATGATTAGTAGAGACATTATTCCTCAATTTATAGAAAGAGGGTATAATACAGACTTCCTCATGAAGACAGCAAAATAAATCTGTTGTTAGAGTTCTTGGACTTAAAAAAGAAAATGACAAAAAAGAAAATGATTAAAAAGAAGCAAAAAGAGTAGAGAGGAAGCAGAGACTAGAGTCCATTCCAACAATATGTCAGGTTATTTTGTATAGATATATCAGTTGATTGTAATGCTATTAAAAAGTTATTTATAGCAAATGGAAAATTATTAAAGGAAATAGTGAACTCTATAATATCATAGGAGATCACCCATTGTTTGTTTACAAGAAAAATAATAGCTTTAAAACTTTATTGCAAAAATTCAGTACTAAAATTCTCCCTTTAGCTACTAACAAGAGTCTAGGAACATTCAAGTGCAGGTCTTGTGTAGCCTGTAGGTTTATTTTTGAAGGATCCGATATTATACTGGAACATTTAAAACATACTATCAAGATTCCTGGAAGGTTTAACTGTAATTGTAAGGGACTGGTCGACATGGGTTTATGTTCCAGATGTCATGTGTTCTATATAGGCATGACTATGAGAACTTTTGGAAAAAGGATCAAAGAACATTTATATTAGAAAAAAAAGAAGTGATTTCAATAATGCTTTACAAAAACATTCTATCGCTTGTAAAAAATGCAATAATTTTTTTTTTATTTTCCGTGCAGGAACAGGTTCCTATAGCTATAAGAGGGGGGAAATTATAAAAATGTAGTAGAAAAGAGAGAAAATGAGTGGCAAATTATGTTGGCAGATGATCCTTCCCAGGATTGAGAAATACTATAAATATTAAATGTTTTTTCAAATGACAGGAGACACAAAGTAAGTAAATGACGTTTAATGAAGGGATTAATTTCAGGATTTAATTGTGTTAATTGGTTTTAAAATGTTATTGGTATATCAAATGTATTTAAAATCTGGATGTTTTAATTGTGATTGTTTCTGAAAAAGTCTGTGTTTGATAAAAGTGGTTAATTATACTTACAATCCTAAAATCTATTCTGGTTTGTCTCTGTGCAATTTTTGTGTTTTTTTTTTGTATACTCAGTATCTTAAAGACTGCTAAGAGGTGACCTGAGTCTGGCATACAAGGCATCCTTTGATCCACTAATGATGGATTTCAGCAAGTCAAATGGCATTAGAAGTATTCATTCTAGAAATCTAAACCTCTTCTGCAACACTGATAGAATGGTTTGGATCGACAGGTATATTTTGCAGTGGATACTGCTGCTGTGGAACAGACTCCCCATCTACATAAGGACTGCTCATGTGCTATTAATGAACAGTAGGACCTCCTAAATGCTTTATCCCATGATGGGTCTCCTCACATTGTCTATGGTATGATCCCTGTAATTCCTACAAAGTGTAATATATAAGTTTTGACCATGAGATGAGTAAGGTCTGACCAAATGGAATGGGTTATTTTGAGCACAAAAAGGGAAAATGGATAGGCTTAAATGGCCTACAAGTGCAGCTAGCCTAGTACTTACCTATAAAGCTATGCACCTATGAAAATTATTTTGAAATACTACTAACACAGGTGGATTAATGATGTCATCATTAACTCTTGTTACTAGTAACTAAGATCCCAGAGCAGTGGTACTACTGTGTTTTTTTACTAAAATAGGTTATTAAAATCTGTTGAAATTTCCAAATTATTTCACTCTATAGTATTAGAAATATCTTTGTCCTTGAACCCCTCACAACACAAGTAACCACTCCATTTTCATTGCATCCAACTTATTCATGATTTGCAAAACACACAAACAACTTTTAAACTATTTACATGATAACAATATTAAACATTCATAATAGAACAGATCAGGCAGGTGAATCCATCACTCCTCGCCTGCCATACCTGTTTGTCAAGGTAGGACAGGTAGCATACTGCTCATCACTACCATCATCAAATAATCTCAGTGGTAGCACAAGCTTACACTTACTTTCACTACAGCAGGGCTGACTAAAACTCACTCCATTCCTTAACAGCAGGAAAGAAATGGGGAACCACTAAACCCTACAGCTGTTAATATAGAAATGTCCATCAGGCTGCCATATAGCAGTGTGTTACCCCTTTTCTTTCCTGGCATCTAAGCCTTGATATTGTACTAGTCCAACAACAATAAAATCATAGGTGCATTAAACAAATTCAGCCTAATTGCTCAAACGTATCTGTTGAATACCATACTGGATCCTTATTACAGAAATTCCAGTGCTCCAAAATTATGATCCTTAAAGCAACTGCCACCCTAGCAAACTTATGCTTAGCAAAATATCTTGCAGACTCTACTTCTGATACTTTTGACGTATTCTTCCTGCAAGCAGAGAATAATTGAAGACCATATAATAATTGCCCCATCTCCAGATTACCTCAATTGCCATCCCTTCATCAGCCAAATCAGATGCCTATCCATTTCTAAAGTAATGTGGTGGATAATGCTCATCTCCCATGCCAATAGTTTTCAAAATGTCTTCAAGTATAAAATCACAATGCCTTGCACCAACAGGCTTAGCATTTAAAATCTTACAAAGCAGTGAAGCCTTTTACCTCCTGGCAAGGAATGTTATTCTAACCCCACCATACAAGAAGCATCTATTCCCATTCTTATTCAAAATACCTTGTTGTCCTATGCCTGCCTACTAATTCACCAGCTCTAAATGCAGCTTCATATGCAATCTTCTCTTACTATGATAAAGAACAATTTCCAATACCTTTTAAACTATTTAGTACAAGTCACATTAAGTTATATCCTTTAGCTCTAAAAGGACCCAAGCACAACATGCCATTTAACAGGAGAGAAAGCCGCTGATGCAAAAGGGCTACACTTTCATTTAATTGTACTGAGATGGGGAGCCTTCATTTCACTTATCGGAGCGATCTATATCATCATAATCTAATACACATACAGTATCCAGTATTAAGGGGGTTCTTGTTTTAACCAATATTTCTATGGTATTGCTACATTGCCCCTATGTAGTTGTCAACTAATAATACATTCTGTCAAGGGAAGATTTCGAATTTTAACATCTATGTTTAACATTCTAGCGTATTTGTATTAAAGGCTTTTAAACAGCAAATAAATTTAAAAATAAATAAATAAACAAGCATAATTAATAAATATTAAATGATTTTTACCTTAACATGTATGTTTTCCCGATGTAGGTGATTTGTAGCATAAAAATTTTGGGATTTGAAGGGATTGTGGAAGAGCTTCATTTGTATTATTTACCCTTGAGCTTCTTGCTTGTTTTATCAATCGATAACATTTTCCATTTGTTGCCTGCCTTTTTAAACTAGGTAATGAGATGTCCGTATCTTCAGTGTTTTCCAAAATCTTATTCTTTTTCACATATTCAGAGGCGTCATCAAGATTATTAAATATTTTATTCCTTCAGATAGATATATTTTAATTCTGGCAGGAAAAATGATTTGTGCTTTAATTTCAGCTTTTTTCAGATTTTTATTGAGAGGAATGCAGGCTTTTCTTTTAATTATTATAGTAGAGGTATAGTCATTGTCAAATCTTATGTTTTGACCATTAATTTGTATTGTTAATATGTAACAGCCCACGCTGTTCTCAGGATTAAGTCCTTGTCTTGAGATGATAAAAATTTTACAATAATGGATCTTGAAGCATTTGGATTTTTTGACACAGACATATTTGACAATGACCTGTGAGCTCCCTCTATCCCAAAAGAGAGAGAGAGATTCAGGTAGGTTTAGTGTCTTAGGCAACCAGTCATTCAAGAACTGTATTGTGTTATTTCCTTCCATTTTTTCAGGTATGCCGATATTCTAATATTATTTCTTCGAAACCTTGATTCTAGGTCCTCCACTTTATCTGAAAGTGCGGTGTTTTGCTTTAGTAAGAAGTGAATCTGGCTATCATTTTCATGCTGTCTTCCGTCTATTTCATTAAGAGATTCTTCAATTTCTGTTATCTGGTCTGTGTGTCTTGTAATTATCTCCTTGAATTCTTCAATCTGCTTTCTATTTTCTTTCTTCATGTTTTCCATGATTTTTCTAAATTGTCCATTTTCATGGAAACATCTCGAATACTAGATATTATTGTTTGTAATTCTTTCTTCATGGAAGTTTCCTGGAGAGAGGCTTTTGAATGACTCTTGGCTGAGAGAGTCTGTTATATTCAGTTGCTGTACTTCTGACAGGATGTAATTCACTTTCTATTCACCAAAATTGAAATATTTGTAGAAAAAATAATCCAGTGTATCTAAATATATAGGTGAAAGAAAACTTAGATGTTTTAAAATAATATTAAGAAAATTTCCTATCAGAGAAATTTCTGTTAAGCAGAGCATCAAAAAGTGCTGTTATCTCTCTGACATCTTGGCCACGCCCACAATTGAAAACTTTTGAAAGTAGCATCTATCATAAAGAAACTTTTCTAATGGGTATTTGAATTATAGGATAAACCATCCAGCTTTTATAAAACAAAAATATTCCTAGAGGACAATTCATTAGAGCCTCTTGGATGATTAGTAGAGACATTATTCCTCAATTTATAGAAAGAGGGTATAATACAGACTTTCTCATGAAGACAGCAAAATAAATCTGTTGTTAGAGTTCTTGGACTTAAAAAAGAAAATGACAAAAAAGAAAATGATTAAAAAGAAGCAAAAGAGTAGAGAGGAAGCAGAGACTAGAGTCCATTCCAACAATATGTCATGTTATTTTTGTATAGATATATCAGTTGATTGTAATGCTATTAAAAAGTTATTTATAGCAAATGGAAAATTATTAAAGGAAATAGTGAACTCTATAATGTCATAGGAGATCACCCATTGTTTGTTTACAAGAAAAATAATAGCTTTAAAACTTTATTGCAAAAATTCAGTACTAAAATTCTCCCTTTAGCTACTAACAAGAGTCTAGGAACATTCAAGTGCAGGTCTTGTGTAGCCTGTAGGTTTATTTTTGAAGGATCCGATATTATACTGGAACATTTAAAACATACTATCAAGATTCCTGGAAGGTTTAACTGTAATTGTAAGGGACTGGTCGACATGGGTTTATGTTCCAGATGTCATGTGTTCTATATAGGCATGACTATGAGAACTTTTGGAAAAAGGATCAAAGAACATTTATATTAGAAAAAAAAGAAGTGATTTCAATAATGCTTTACAAAAACATTCTATCGTTTGTAAAAAATGCAATAATTTTTTTTTTTTATTTTCCGTGCAGGAACAGGTTCCTATAGCTATAAGAGGGGGGAAATTATAAAAATGTAGTAGAAAAGAGAGAAAATGAGTGGCAAATTATGTTGGCAGATGATCCTTCCCAGGATTGAGAAATACTATAAATATTAAATGTTTTTTCAAATGACAGGAGACACAAAGTAAGTAAATGACGTTTAATGAAGGGATTAATTTCAGGATTTAATTGTGTTAATTGGTTTTAAAATGTTATTGGTATATCAAATGTATTTAAAATCTGGATGTTTTAATTGTGATTGTTTCTAAAAAAGTCTGTGTTTGATAAAAGTGGTTAATTATACTTACAATCCTAAAATCTATTCTGGTTTCTCTCTGTGCAATTTTTGTGGGTTTTTTTTGTATACTCAGTATCTTAAAGACTGCTAAGAGGTGACCTGAGTCTGGCATACAAGGCATCCTTTGATCCACTAATGATGGATTTCAGCAAGTCAAATGGCATTAGAAGTATTCATTCTAGAAATCTAAACCTCTTCTGCAACACTGATAGAATGGTTTGGATCGACAGGTATATTTTGCAGTGGATACTGCTGCTGTGGAACAGACTCCCCATCTACATAAGGACTGCTCATGTGCTATTAATGAACAGTAGGACCTCCTAAATGCTTTATCCCATGATGGGTCTCCTCACATTGTCTATGGTATGATCCCTGTAATTCCTACAAAGTGTAATATATAAGTATTGACCATGAGATGAGTAAGGTCTGACCAAATGGAATGGGTTATTTTGAGCACAAAAAGGGAAAATGGATAGGCTTAAATGGCCTACAAGTGCAGCTAGCCTAGTACTTACCTATAAAGCTATGCACCTATGAAAATTATTTTGAAATACTACTAACACAGGTGGATTAATGATGTCATCATTAACTCTTGTTACTAGTAACTAAGATCCCAGAGCAGTGGTACTACTGTGTTTTTACTAAAATAGGTTATTAAAAATCTGTTGAAATTTCCAAATTATTTCACTCTATAGTATTAGAAATATCTTTGTCCTTGAACCCCTCACAACACAAGTAACCACTCCATTTTCATTGCATCCAACTTATTCATGATTTGCAAAACACACAAACAACTTTTAAACTATTTACATGATAACAATATTAAACATTCATAATAGAACAGATCAGGCAGGTGAATCCATCACTCCTCGCCTGCCATACCTGTTTGTCAAGGTAGGACAGATAGCATACTGCTCATCACTACCATCATCAAATAATCTCAGTGGTAGCACAAGCTTCCACTTACTTTCACTACAGCAGGGCTGACTAAAACTCACTCCATTCCCCTTAACAGCAGGAAAGAAATGGGGGAACCACTAAACCCTACAGCTGTTAATATAGAAATGTCCATCAGGCTGCCATATAGCAGTGTGTTACCCCTTTTCTTTCCTGGCATCTAAGCCTTGATATTGTACTAGTCCAACAACAATAAAATCATAGGTGCATTAAACAAATTCAGCGCCTAATTGCTCAAACGTATCTGTTGAATACCATACTGGATCCTTATTACAGAAATTCCAGTGCTCCAAAATTATGATCCTTAAAGCAACTGCCACCCTAGCAAACTTATGCTTAGCAAAATATCTTGCAGACTCTACTTCTGATACTTTTGACGTATTCTTCCTGCAAGCAGAGAATAATTGAAGACCATATAATAATTGCCCCATCTCCAGATTACCTCAATTGCCATCCCTTCATCAGCCAAATCAGATGCCTATCCATTTCTAAAGTAATGCGGTGGATAATGCTCATCTCCCATGCCAATAGTTTTCAAAATGTCTTCAAGCATAAAATCACAATGCCTTGCACCAACAGGCTTAGCATTTAAAATCTTACAAAGCAGTGAAGCCTTTTACCTCCTGGCAAGGAATGTTATTCTAACCCCCACCATACAAGAAGCATCTATTCCCATTCTTATTCAAAATACCTTGTTGTCCTATGCCTGCCTACTAATTCACCAGCTCTAAATGCAGCTTCATATGCAATCTTCTCTTACTATGATAAAGAACAATTTCCAATACCTTTTAAACTATTTAGTACAAGTCACATTAAGTTATATCCTTTAGCTCTAAAAGGACCCAAGCACAACATGACATTTAACAGGAGAGAAAGCCCGCTGATGCAAAAAGGGGCTACACTTTCATTTAATTGTACTGAGATGGGGAGCCTTCATTTCACTTATCGGAGCGATCTATATCATCATAATCTAATACACATACAGTATCCAGTATTAAGGGGGTTCTTGTTTTAACCAATATTTCTATGGTATTGCTACATTGCCCCTATGTAGTTGTCAACTAATAATACACTCTGTCAAGGGAAGATTTCGAATTTTAACATCTATGTTTAACATTCTAGCGTATTTGTATTAAAGGCTTTTAAACAGCAAATAAATTTAAAAATAAATAAATAAACAAGCATAATTAATAAATATTAAATGATTTTTACCTTAACATGTATGTTTTCCCCGATGTAGGTGATTTGTAGCATAAAAATTTTGGGATTTGAAGGGATTGTGGAAGAGCTTCATTTGTATTATTTACCCTTGAGCTTCTTGCTTGTTTTATCAATCGATAACATTTTCCATTTGTTGCCTGCCTTTTTAAACTAGGTAATGAGATGTCCGTATCTTCAGTGTTTTCCAAAATCTTATTCTTTTTCACATATTCAGAGGCGTCATCAAGATTATTAAATATTTTATTCCTTCAGATAGATATATTTTAATTCTGGCAGGAAAAATGATTTGTGCTTTAATTTCAGCTTTCTTCAGATTTTTATTGAGAGGAATGCAGGCTTTTCTTTTAATTTTTATAGTAGAGGTATAGTCATTGTCAAATCTTATGTTTTGACCATTAATTTGTATTGTTAATATGTAACAGCCCACGCTGTTCTCAGGATTAAGTCCTTGTCTTGAGATGATAAAAATTTTACAATAATGGATCTTGAAGCATTTGGATTTTTTGACACAGACATATTTGACAATGACCTGTGAGCTCTCTCTATCCCAAAAGAGAGAGAGAGATTCAGGTAGGTTTAGTGTCTTAGGCAACCAGTCATTCAAGAACTGTATTGTGTTATTTCCTTCCATTTTTTCAGGTATGCCGTATATTCTAATATTATTTCTTCGAAACCTTGATTCTAGGTCCTCCACTTTATCTGAAAGTGCGGTGTTTTGCTTTAGTAAGAAGTGAATCTGGCTATCATTTTCATGCTGTCTTCCGTCTATTTCATTAAGAGATTCTTCAATTTCTGTTATCTGGTCTGTGTGTCTTGTAATTATCTCCTTGAATTCTTCAATCTGCTTTCTATTTTCTTTCTTCATGTTTTCCATGATTTTTTCTAAATTGTCCATTTTCATGGAAACATCTCGAATACTAGATATTATTGTTTGTAATTCTTTCTTCATGGAAGTTTCCTGGAGAGAGGCTTTTGAATGACTCTTGGCTGAGAGAGTCTGTTATATTCAGTTGCTGTACTTCTGACAGGATGTAATTCACTTTCTATTCACCAAAATTGAAATATTTGTAGAAAAAAATAATCCAGTGTATCTAAATATATAGGTGAAAGAAAACTTAGATGTTTTTAAAATAATATTAAGAAAATTTCCTATCAGAGAAATTTCTGTTAAGCAGAGCATCAAAAAAGTGCTGTTATCTCTCTGACATCTTGGCCACGCCCCACAATTGAAAACTTTTGAAAGTAGCATCTATCATAAAGAAACTTTTCTAATGGGTATTTGAATTATAGGATAAACCATCCAGCTTTTATAAAACAAAAATATTCCTAGAGGACAATTCATTAGAGCCTCTTGGATGATTAGTAGAGACATTATTCCTCAATTTATAGAAAGAGGGTATAATACAGACTTTCTCATGAAGACAGCAAAATAAATCTGTTGTTAGAGTTCTTGGACTTAAAAAAGAAAATGACAAAAAAGAAAATGATTAAAAAGAAGCAAAAAGAGTAGAGAGGAAGCAGAGACTAGAGTCCATTCCAACAATATGTCAGGTTATTTTTGTATAGATATATCAGTTGATTGTAATGCTATTAAAAAGTTATTTATAGCAAATGGAAAATTATTAAAGGAAATAGTGAACTCTATAATGTCATAGGAGATCACCCATTGTTTGTTTACAAGAAAAATAATAGCTTTAAAACTTTATTGCAAAAATTCAGTACTAAAATTCTCCCTTTAGCTACTAACAAGAGTCTAGGAACATTCAAGTGCAGGTCTTGTGTAGCCTGTAGGTTTATTTTTGAAGGATCCGATATTATACTGGAACATTTAAAACATACTATCAAGATTCCTGGAAGGTTTAACTGTAATTCTAAGGGACTGGTCGACATGGGTTTATGTTCCAGATGTCATGTGTTCTATATAGGCATGACTATGAGAACTTTTGGAAAAAGGATCAAAGAACATTTATATTAGAAAAAAAAGAAGTGATTTCAATAATGCTTTACAAAAACATTCTATTGTTTGTAAAAAATGCAAGAATTTTTTTTTTTTATTTTCAGTGCAGGAACAGATTCCTATAGCTACAAGAGGGGGGAAATTATAAAAATGTAGTAGAAAAGAGAGAAAATAAGTGGCAAATTAGGTTGGCAGATGATCCTTCCCAGGACTGAGCAATACTATAAATATTAAATGTTTTTTTAAATGACAGGAGACACAAAGTAACTAAATGACCTTTAATGAAGGGATTAATTTCAGGATTTAATTGTGTTAATTGGTTTTAAAATGTTATTGGTATATCAAATGTATTTAAAATCTGGATGTTTTAATTGTGATTGTTTCTGAAAAAGTCTGTGTTTGATAAAAGTGGTTAATTATACTTACAATCCTAAAATCTATTCTGGTTTCTCTCTGTGCAATTTTTGTGGGTTTTTTTTGTATACTCAGTATCTTAAAGACTGCTAAGAGGTGACCTGAGTCTGGCATACAAGGCATCCTTTGATCCACTAATGATGGATTTCAGCAAGTCAAATGGCATTAGAAGTATTCATTCTAGAAATCTAAACCTCTTCTGCAACACTGATAGAATGGTTTGGATCGACAGGTATATTTTGCAGTGGATACTGCTGCTGTGGAACAGACTCCCCATCTACATAAGGACTGCTCATGTGCTATTAATAAACAGTAGGACCTCCTAAATGCTTTATCCCATGATGGGTCTCCTCACATTGTCTATGGTATGATCCCTGTAATTCCTACAAAGTGTAATATATAAGTATTGACCATGAGATGAGTAAGGTCTGACCAAATGGAATGGGTTATTTTGAGCACAAAAAGGGAAAATGGATAGGCTTAAATGGCCTACAAGTGCAGCTAGCCTAGTACTTACCTATAAAGCTATGCACCTATGAAAATTATTTTGAAATACTACTAACACAGGTGGATTAATGATGTCATCATTAACTCTTGTTACTAGTAACTAAGATCCCAGAGCAGTGGTACTACTGTGTTTTTTTACTAAAATAGGTTATTAAAAATCTGTTGAAATTTCCAAATTATTTCACTCTATAGTATTAGAAATATCTTTGTCCTTGAACCCCTCACAACACAAGTAACCACTCCATTTTCATTGCATCCAACTTATTCATGATTTGCAAAACACACAAACAACTTTTAAACTATTTACATGATAACAATATTAAACATTCATAATAGAACAGATCAGGCAGGTGAATCCATCACTCCTCGCCTGCCATACCTGTTTGTCAAGGTAGGACAGATAGCATACTGCTCATCACTACCATCATCAAATAATCTCAGTGGTAGCACAAGCTTCCACTTACTTTCACTACAGCAGGGCTGACTAAAACTCACTCCATTCCTTAACAGCAGGAAAGAAATGGGGAACCACTAAACCCTACAGCTGTTAATATAGAAATGTCCATCAGGCTGCCATATAGCAGTGTGTTACCCTTTTCTTTCCTGGCATCTAAGCCTTGATATTGTACTAGTCCAACAACAATAAAATCATAGGTGCATTAAACAAATTCAGCGCCTAATTGCTCAAACGTATCTGTTGAATACCATACTGGATCCTTATTACAGAAATTCCAGTGCTCCAAAATTATGATCCTTAAAGCAACTGCCACCCTAGCAAACTTATGCTTAGCAAAATATCTTGCAGACTCTACTTCTGATACTTTTGACGTATTCTTCCTGCAAGCAGAGAATAATTGAAGACCATATAATAATTGCCCCATCTCCAGATTACCTCAATTGCCATCCCTTCATCAGCCAAATCAGATGCCTATCCATTTCTAAAGTAATGCGGTGGATAATGCTCATCTCCCATGCCAATAGTTTTCAAAATGTCTTCAAGCATAAAATCACAATGCCTTGCACCAACAGGCTTAGCATTTAAAATCTTACAAAGCAGTGAAGCCTTTTACCTCCTGGCAAGGAATGTTATTCTAACCCCACCATACAAGAAGCATCTATTCCCATTCTTATTCAAAATACCTTGTTGTCCTATGCCTGCCTACTAATTCACCAGCTCTAAATGCAGCTTCATATGCAATCTTCTCTTACTATGATAAAGAACAATTTCCAATACCTTTTAAACTATTTAGTACAAGTCACATTAAGTTATATCCTTTAGCTCTAAAAGGACCCAAGCACAACATGACATTTAACAGGAGAGAAAGCCCGCTGATGCAAAAAGGGGCTACACTTTCATTTAATTGTACTGAGATGGGGAGCCTTCATTTCACTTATCGGAGCGATCTATATCATCATAATCTAATACACATACAGTATCCAGTATTAAGGGGGTTCTTGTTTTAACCAATATTTCTATGGTATTGCTACATTGCCCCTATGTAGTTGTCAACTAATAATACACTCTGTCAAGGGAAGATTTCGAATTTTAACATCTATGTTTAACATTCTAGCGTATTTGTATTAAAGGCTTTTAAACAGCAAATAAATTTAAAAATAAATAAATAAACAAGCATAATTAATAAATATTAAATGATTTTACCTTAACATGTATGTTTTCCCGATGTAGGTGATTTGTAGCATAAAAATTTTGGGATTTGAAGGGATTGTGGAAGAGCTTCATTTGTATTATTTACCCTTGAGCTTCTTGCTTGTTTTATCAATCGATAACATTTTCCATTTGTTGCCTGCCTTTTTAAACTAGGTAATGAGATGTCCGTATCTTCAGTGTTTTCCAAAATCTTATTCTTTTTCACATATTCAGAGGCGTCATCAAGATTATTAAATATTTTATTCCTTCAGATAGATAGATTTTAATTCTGGCAGGAAAAATGATTTGTGCTTTAATTTCAGCTTTCTTCAGATTTTTATTGAGAGGAATGCAGGCTTTTCTTTTAATTTTTATAGTAGAGGTATAGTCATTGTCAAATCTTATGTTTTGACCATTAATTTGTATTGTTAATATGTAACAGCCCACGCTGTTCTCAGGATTAAGTCCTTGTCTTGAGATGATAAAATTTTACAATAATGGATCTTGAAGCATTTGGATTTTTGACACAGACATATTTGACAATGACCTGTGAGCTCTCTATCCCAAAAGAGAGAGAGAGATTCAGGTAGGTTTAGTGTCTTAGGCAACCAGTCATTCAAGAACTGTATTGTGTTATTTCCTTCCATTTTTTCAGGTATGCCGTATATTCTAATATTATTTCTTCGAAACCTTGATTCTAGGTCCTCCACTTTATCTGAAAGTGCGTGTTTTGCTTTAGTAAGAAGTGAATCTGGCTATCATTTTCATGCTGTCTTCCGTCTATTTCATTAAGAGATTCTTCAATTTCTGTTATCTGGTCTGTGTGTCTTGTAATTATCTCCTTGAATTCTTCAATCTGCTTTCTATTTTCTTTCTTCATGTTTTCCATGATTTTTCTAAATTGTCCATTTTCATGGAAACATCTCGAATACTAGATATTATTGTTTGTAATTCTTTCTTCATGGAAGTTTCCTGGAGAGAGGCTTTTGAATGACTCTTGGCTGAGAGAGTCTGTTATATTCAGTTGCTGTACCTCTGACAGGATGTAATTCACTTTCTATTCACCAAAATTGAAATATTTGTAGAAAAAATAATCCAGTGTATCTAAATATATAGGTGAAAGAAAACTTAGATGTTTTTAAAATAATATTAAGAAAATTTCCTATCAGAGAAATTTCTGTTAAGCAGAGCATCAAAAAAGTGCTGTTATCTCTCTGACATCTTGGCCACGCCCACAATTGAAAACTTTTGAAAGTAGCATCTATCATAAAGAAACTTTTCTAATGGGTATTTGAATTATAGGATAAACCATCCAGCTTTTATAAAACAAAAATATTCCTAGAGGACAATTCATTAGAGCCTCTTGGATGATTAGTAGAGACATTATTCCTCAATTTATAGAAAGAGGGTATAATACAGACTTTCTCATGAAGACAGCAAAATAAATCTGTTGTTAGAGTTCTTGGACTTAAAAAAGAAAATGACAAAAAAGAAAATGATTAAAAAGAAGCAAAAGAGTAGAGAGGAAGCAGAGACTAGAGTCCATTCCAACAATATGTCAGGTTATTTTTGTATAGATATATCAGTTGATTGTAATGCTATTAAAAAGTTATTTATAGCAAATGGAAAATTATTAAAGGAAATAGTGAACTCTATAATGTCATAGGAGATCACCCATTGTTTGTTTACAAGAAAAATAATAGCTTTAAAACTTTATTGCAAAATTCAGTACTAAAATTCTCCTTTAGCTACTAACAAGAGTCTAGGAACATTCAAGTGCAGGTCTTGTGTAGCCTGTAGGTTTATTTTTGAAGGATCCGATATTATACTGGAACATTTAAAACATACTATCAAGATTCCTGGAAGGTTTAACTGTAATTGTAAGGACTGGTCGACATGGGTTTATGTTCCAGATGTCATGTGTTCTATATAGGCATGACTATGAGAACTTTTGGAAAAAGGATCAAAGAACATTTATATTAGAAAAAAGAAGTGATTTCAATAATGCTTTACAAAAACATTCTATCGTTTGTAAAAATGCAATAATTTTTTTTTTTATTTTCCGTGCAGGAACAGGTTCCTATAGCTATAAGAGGGGAAATTATAAAATGTAGTAGAAAAGAGAGAAAATGAGTGGCAAATTATGTTGGCAGATGATCCTTCCCAGGATTGAGAAATACTATAAATATTAAATGTTTTTTCAAATGACAGGAGACACAAAGTAAGTAAATGACGTTTAATGAAGGGATTAATTTCAGGATTTAATTGTGTTAATTGGTTTTAAAATGTTATTGGTATATCAAATGTATTTAAAATCTGGATGTTTTAATTGTGATTGTTTCTGAAAAAGTCTGTGTTTGATAAAAGTGGTTAATTATACTTACAATCCTAAAATCTATTCTGGTTTGTCTCTGTGCAATTTTTGTGGGTTTTTTTTGTATACTCAGTATCTTAAAGACTGCTAAGAGGTGACCTGAGTCTGGCATACAAGGCATCCTTTGATCCACTAATGATGGATTTCAGCAAGTCAAATGGCATTAGAAGTATTCATTCTAGAAATCTAAACCCTTCTGCAACACTGATAGAATGGTTTGGATCGACAGGTATATTTTGCAGTGGATACTGCTGCTGTGGAACAGACTCCCCATCTACATAAGGACTGCTCATGTGCTATTAATGAACAGTAGGACCTCCTAAATGCTTTATCCCATGATGGGTCTCCTCACATTGTCTATGGTATGATCCCTGTAATTCCTACAAAGTGTAATATATAAGTATTGACCATGAGATGAGTAAGGTCTGACCAAATGGAATGGGTTATTTTGAGCACAAAAAGGGAAAATGGATAGGCTTAAATGGCCTACAAGTGCAGCTAGCCTAGTACTTACCTATAAAGCTATGCACCTATGAAAATTATTTTGAAATACTACTAACACAGGTGGATTAATGATGTCATCATTAACTCTTGTTACTAGTAACTAAGATCCCAGAGCAGTGGTACTACTGTGTTTTTACTAAAATAGGTTATTAAAAATCTGTTGAAATTTCCAAATTATTTCACTCTATAGTATTAGAAATATCTTTGTCCTTGAACCCCTCACAACACAAGTAACCACTCCATTTTCATTGCATCCAACTTATTCATGATTTGCAAAACACACAAACAACTTTTAAACTATTTACATGATAACAATATTAAACATTCATAATAGAACAGATCAGGCAGGTGAATCCATCACTCCTCGCCTGCCATACCTGTTTGTCAAGGTAGGACAGATAGCATACTGCTCATCACTACCATCATCAAATAATCTCAGTGGTAGCACAAGCTTCCACTTACTTTCACTACAGCAGGGCTGACTAAAACTCACTCCATTCCCTTAACAGCAGGAAAGAAATGGGGGAACCACTAAACCCTACAGCTGTTAATATAGAAATGTCCATCAGGCTGCCATATAGCAGTGTGTTACCCCTTTTCTTTCCTGGCATCTAAGCCTTGATATTGTACTAGTCCAACAACAATAAAATCATAGGTGCATTAAACAAATTCAGCGCCTAATTGCTCAAACGTATCTGTTGAATACCATACTGGATCCTTATTACAGAAATTCCAGTGCTCCAAAATTATGATCCTTAAAGCAACTGCCACCCTAGCAAACTTATGCTTAGCAAAATATCTTGCAGACTCTACTTCTGATACTTTTGACGTATTCTTCCTGCAAGCAGAGAATAATTGAAGACCATATAATAATTGCCCCATCTCCAGATTACCTCAATTGCCATCCCTTCATCAGCCAAATCAGATGCCTATTTATTTCTAAAGTAATGCGGTGGATAATGCTCATCTCCCATGCCAATAGTTTTCAAAATGTCTTCAAGCATAAAATCACAATGCCTTGCACCAACAGGCTTAGCATTTAAAATCTTACAAAGCAGTGAAGCCTTTTACCTCCTGGCAAGGAATGTTATTCTAACCCCCACCATACAAGAAGCATCTATTCCCATTCTTATTCAAAATACCTTGTTGTCCTATGCCTGCCTACTAATTCACCAGCTCTAAATGCAGCTTCATATGCAATCTTCTTACTATGATAAAGAACAATTTCCAATACCTTTTAAACTATTTAGTACAAGTCACATTAAGTTATATCCTTTAGCTCTAAAAGGACCCAAGCACAACATGACATTTAACAGGAGAGAAAGCCCGCTGATGCAAAAGGGCTACACTTTCATTTAATTGTACTGAGATGGGGAGCCTTCATTTCACTTATCGGAGCGATCTATATCATCATAATCTAATACACATACAGTATCCAGTATTAAGGGGGTTCTTGTTTTAACCAATATTTCTATGGTATTGCTACATTGCCCCTATGTAGTTGTCAACTAATAATACACTCTGTCAAGGGAAGATTTCGAATTTTAACATCTATGTTTAACATTCTAGCGTATTTGTATTAAAGGCTTTTAAACAGCAAATAAATTTAAAAATAAATAAATAAACAAGCATAATTAATAAATATTAAATGATTTTTACCTTAACATGTATGTTTTCCCCGATGTAGGTGATTTGTAGCATAAAAATTTTGGGATTTGAAGGGATTGTGGAAGAGCTTCATTTGTATTATTTACCCTTGAGCTTCTTGCTTGTTTTATCAATCGATAACATTTTCCATTTGTTGCCTGCCTTTTAAACTAGGTAATGAGATGTCCGTATCTTCAGTGTTTTCCAAAATCTTATTCTTTTCACATATTCAGAGGCGTCATCAAGATTATTAAATATTTTATTCCTTCAGATAGATATATTTTAATTCTGGCAGGAAAAATGATTTGTGCTTTAATTTCAGCTTTCTTCAGATTTTTATTGAGAGGAATGCAGGCTTTTCTTTTAATTTTTATAGTAGAGGTATAGTCATTGTCAAATCTTATGTTTTGACCATTAATTTGTATTGTTAATATGTAACAGCCCACGCTGTTCTCAGGATTAAGTCCTTGTCTTGAGATGATAAAAATTTTACAATAATGGATCTTGAAGCATTTGGATTTTTTGACACAGACATATTTGACAATGACCTGTGAGCTCTCTATCCCAAAAGAGAGAGAGAGATTCAGGTAGGTTTAGTGTCTTAGGCAACCAGTCATTCAAGAACTGTATTGTGTTATTTCCTTCCATTTTTTCAGGTATGTCGTATATTCTAATATTATTTCTTCGAAACCTTGATTCTAGGTCCTCCACTTTATCTGAAAGTGCGGTGTTTTGCTTTAGTAAGAAGTGAATCTGGCTATCATTTTCATGCTGTCTTCCGTCTATTTCATTAAGAGATTCTTCAATTTCTGTTATCTGGTCTGTGTGTCTTGTAATTATCTCCTTGAATTCTTCAATCTGCTTTCTATTTTCTTTCTTCATGTTTTCCATGATTTTTTCTAAATTGTCCATTTTCATGGAAACATCTCGAATACTAGATATTATTGTTTGTAATTCTTTCTTCATGGAAGTTTCCTGGAGAGAGGCTTTTGAATGACTCTTGGCTGAGAGAGTCTGTTATATTCAGTTGCTGTACTTCTGACAGGATGTAATTCACTTTCTATTCACCAAAATTGAAATATTTGTAGAAAAAAATAATCCAGTGTATCTAAATATATAGGTGAAAGAAAACTTAGATGTTTTTAAAATAATATTAAGAAAATTTCCTGTCAGAGAAATTTCTGTTAAGCAGCGCATCAAAAAAGTGCTGTTATCTCTCTGACATCTTGGCCACGCCCCACAATTGAAAACTTTTGAAAGTAGCATCTATCATAAAGAAACTTTTCTAATGGGTATTTGAATTATAGGATAAACCATCCAGCTTTTATAAAACAAAAATATTCCTAGAGGACAATTCATTAGAGCCTCTTGGATGATTAGTAGAGACATTATTCCTCAATTTATAGAAAGAGGGTATAATACAGACTTCCTCATGAAGACAGCAAAATAAATCTGTTGTTAGAGTTCTTGGACTTAAAAAAGAAAATGACAAAAAAGAAAATGATTAAAAAGAAGCAAAAAGAGTAGAGAGGAAGCAGAGACTAGAGTCCATTCCAACAATATGGCAGGTTATTTTGTATAGATATATCAGTTGATTGTAATGCTATTAAAAAGTTATTTATAGCAAATGGAAAATTATTAAAGGAAATAGTGAACTCTATAATGTCATAGGAGATCACCCATTGTTTGTTTACAAGAAAAATAATAGCTTTAAAACTTTATTGCAAAAATTCAGTACTAAAATTCTCCCTTTAGCTACTAACAAGAGTCTAGGAACATTCAAGTGCAGGTCTTGTGTAGCCTGTAGGTTTATTTTTGAAGGATCCGATATTATACTGGAACATTTAAAACATACTATCAAGATTCCTGGAAGGTTTAACTGTAATTGTAAGGGACTGGTCGACATGGGTTTATGTTCCAGATGTCATGTGTTCTATATAGGCATGACTATGAGAACTTTTGGAAAAAGGATCAAAGAACATTTATATTAGAAAAAAAAGAAGTGATTTCAATAATGCTTTACAAAAACATTCTATCGTTTGTAAAAAATGCAATATTTTTTTTTTTTTATTATCCGTGCAGGAACAGGTTCCTATAGCTATAAGAGGGGGGAAATTATAAAAATGTAGTAGAAAAGAGAGAAAATGAGTGGCAAATTATGTTGGCAGATGATCCTTCCCAGGATTGAGCAATACTATAAATATTAAATGTTTTTTTCAAATGACAGGAGACACAAAGTAAGTAAATGATGTTTAATGAAGGGATTAATTTCAGGATTTAATTGTGTTAATTGGTTTTAAAATGTTATTGGTATATCAAATGTATTTAAAATCTGGATGTTTTAATTGTGATTGTTTCTGAAAAAGTCTGTGTTTGATAAAAGTGGTTAATTATACTTACAATCCTAAAATCTATTCTGGTTTGTCTCTGTGCAATTTTTGTGTTTTTTTTTTTGTATACTCAGTATCTTAAAGACTGCTAAGAGGTGACCTGAGTCTGGCATACAAGGCATCCTTTGATCCACTAATGATGGATTTCAGCAAGTCAAATGGCATTAGAAGTATTCATTCTAGAAATCTAAACCTCTTCTGCAACACTGACAGAATGGTTTGGATCGACAGGTATATTTTGCAGTGGATACTGCTGCTGTGGAACAGACTCCCCATCCACATAAGGACTGCTCATGTGCTATTAATGAACAGTAGGACCTCCTAAATTCTTTATCCCATGATGGGTCTCCTCACATTGTCTATGGTATGATCCCTGTAATTCCTACAAAGTGTAATATATAAGTATTGACCATGAGATGAGTAAGGTCTAACCAAATGGAATAGGTTATTTTGAGCACAAAAAGGGAAAATGGATAGGCTTAAATGGCCTACAAGTGCAGCTAGCCTAGTACTTACCTATAAAGCTATGCACCTATGAAAATTATTTTGAAATACTACTAACACAGGTGGATTAATGATGTCATCATTAACTCTTGTTACTAGTAACTAAGATCCCAGAGCAGTGGTACTACTGTGTTTTTTTACTAAAATAGGTTATTAAAAATCTGTTGAAATTTCCAAATTATTTCACTCTATAGTATTAGAAATATCTTTGTCCTTGAACCCCTCACAACACAAGTAACCACTCCATTTTCATTGCATCCAACTTATTCATGATTTGCAAAACACACAAACAACTTTTAAACTATTTACATGATAACAATATTAAACATTCATAATAGAACAGATCAGGCAGGTGAATCCATCACTCCTCGCCTGCCATACCTGTTTGTCAAGGTAGGACAGATAGCATACTGCTCATCACTACCATCATCAAATAATCTCAGTGGTAGCACAAGCTTCCTCTTACTTTCACTACAGCAGGGCTGACTAAAACTCACTCCATTCCCCTTAACAACAGGAAAGAAATGGGGGAACCACTAAACCCTACGGCTGTTAATATAGAAATGTCCATCAGGCTGCCATATAGCAGTGTGTTACCCCTTTTCTTTCCTGGCATCTAAGCCTTGATATTGTACTAGTCCAACAACAATAAAATCATAGGTGCAATTAACAAATTCAGCGCCTAATTGTTCAAACGTATCTGTTGAATACCATACTGGATCCTTATTACAGAAATTCCAGTGCTCCAAAATTATGATCCTTAAAGCCGCTGCCACCCTAGCAAACTTATGCTTAGCAAAATATCTTGCAGACTCTACTTCTGATACTTTTAACGTATTCTTCCTGCAAGCAGAGAATAATTGAAGACCATATAATAATTGCCCCATCTCCGGATTTCCTCAATTGCCATCCCTTCATCAGCCAAATCAGATGCCTTTCCATTTCTAAAGTAATGTGGTGGATAATGCTCATCTCCCATGCCTATAGTTTTCAAAACGTCTTCAAGCATAAAATCACAATGCCTTGCACCAACAGGCTTAGCATTTAAAATCTTACAAAGCAGTGAAGCCTTTTACCTCCTGGCAAGGAATGTTATTCTAACCCCCACCATACAAGAAGCATCTATTCCCATTCTTATTCAAAATACCTTGTTGTCCTATGCCTGCCTACTAATTCACCAGCTCTAAATGCAGCTTCATATAAAAACAGAAACAAAGTTGCCCATAGAAAATAAGACTCCTGGGGGCGTGGCCAAGGATGAACACAGGATAGCAGCAGATTTCTTCAGCTCCACCAATTTCATTACACTGGCAGGAATTAATTACTTAAAAAATTAATTTTTGAAGTAATTTTCTTTCTAAATATGTTTGTTTTATATAGTTCTTGAACTATATCTAAAAAAGAAAGGAAATTTTAACAATATTCCTGTCAGAAATCACATTGGAAATTTTCCTGTCAGTTTATCAGTCTGAAATGAGTTCCAGTAAGACAAATTCTCAAGACTCCAGCATCAAGAAAGAACTTCAGTCTCTGATAACTATAATCCAGCAACTTACTGCTAAGATGGATAAAATGGATACTAAAATTGATACCTTCATAGAAAAAACTACAAAACAAGTAGACTTGTTACATATAGACCTGCAACAACAGAAGATCCAGATGACAGGCATAGAAGAAGCTGTGAATGACATGGAAAATAGAATCCAAGAAGAGGAAATCAACATTGAGTTTCTGCTGAAACAAAATACACATTTACAAACAAAGCTGGATGACATGGAAAATAGATCTAGGCGCAATAACATTAGGATTTTTGGACTGCCAGAAAATATTGAAGGTAACAATATTACTTCTTTTTAACAACATGGCTCCCTAAAACTTTAGACTTACCAGAAGCATTCTCTTTTGGTATCGAAAAAGCACATAGATCTATAGCTAATACTAACTCTAACAAAAACTATCCTAGATCAGTTATAGTTAGATTTCTATCATCTTTTGATAAAGAGATGGTTCTTAAATCTGCTTGGGCTAAAGCTCCTGTTAAGATTAATGAGACAACTGTGCGTTTTGACAATGACTAGTCTTCCTTGGTAATAGCTAAAAGAAAAGTTTTTCTGCCACTAATAAGGGAGCTTAAAAAGCACAGTTTAAAACATACCTTCTGTTTCTTGCCAAGCTAAAAATCTTCCTTCCTGATGGTCCTAAAATCTTTGATGACTTAGACTCTGCTTTACTGTTTATCAAAAAAAAAATAAGATTTTGGATAAAATAGAGGAAATGGAATGGGCTAGTCCTTCATTAAAGAGACTGGCAACTGAAACTTCGTGGAAGACTTCAGAGAAGAAGAAGAGACTAAAGAACAAATGATTTGTTCTATGTTTTTTTCTTTTTTTCTCTCATCATTTTACTTCATTATTAATCTTTTTAAATATAGTTCCTGCATTTCCAGAAAGCCACAAATGTTCTGAAAAAGATTTAATCAAAGTTATTCTCTGTGTGCAAAGAAATGTTTTGTTTCATAACCAGTCAAAATATCTGAGGAACTAATAACAAGCTATCATTCAATTTGTTTCTCTTTCTGTAAAAGAGAAGTAAGGTCAGTAATTTGATACATTTTTTTTTTCTTTTTCTCCTTCTCTTCTTTTCTTTGTTTAAACAATGACATTCTATTTAGATTATGTAGTGGGTAAAGGGTGGGGAGGGCAGGGAGAGAAGAGTAATGAAAATATGATAAATGGAATAATAACATATTTATTCCTTGTAAAAGTTTATATGTTCTTCAAATGCTATTCCTAATTATACTTTCTTGATTATACTGCTTATGCTTGTTTGTAAATAATCTGTCATGCTTTAACTAATAATAATTAGAACTAAATAATAGTAAATAATATGTTTTATTTTTAACTCTATTAATATAAACAGTAAGTAATATTCCATTGTATATACTTCTTATAGCTTTCTCTTACATTTTTTTATTTCTGCTTTACACTCTTTTATTTTCTACTCTCCTTTTCTTTTCTTTATTCTTTCTCTTTATTTTTTTCTCATATTAATATATAGAAATGCTTTTGATCATATAGACACAGTAAATAATAAGATTTGCATAAAAATTGAGTTGGGACAAAAATATTGAGTTTTATTACTTATTAATAACTTTGGGCTTAATTTCATTTACATAGAGGCTGTAATAACCTGTAAAATACATTGCGAAGGTTTTGTCATGTTTAGATGCATTTACACTGCTAAATGAATGTGTGTCACTAGTTTTTAACAAGTTTCCCGCCAAAATGTTAAGGGAGACAATCTGGGATGTGGGCTACCTCATGCACAGTGTCCATGAGCTGTTTCAAAAGCTTCAACTCTCAGAATTCTCACAGAGAAGCTGAAAGCAGTCAATCTGACCTTTGACCCAGATATCACACTGACACAGCACAGATTCAGGAAGAACACTCTACCAGGAAGTAGAACTGATGCAAATGCAACTATGTGAAGGAAAATGAACTCTTTGACATTTAAATGTGAGTTATTTTATATAATTACTTAAATATCTATGTTATAATTCATAAAATATGTCAGTTATAATGATTTTAAATGATGCAGTTTCTTGTAGTAAGTAAATGTCTTATTTTAGAAGGCATAGAAAATTAAACATTTATTCAAGTGTTTTTGAAAATCTACTTGACTGCTGCATACTAATCTGTGTTGAAAACTTATGTTCCAAACATATACATTACTATAACTCATTTAATTCATCTGATTGACAAGCATAAATAACTTTATAACTCTATACTGGAAGAAATTGTCATGTGATATATTTTAAAGCAGTAGCATAGACAAACAAAATACAGATTTTCTTTTACAATAATTCAAGTGTTTCTGAGAACTTGCATAACTATGCAGTATGATTTATAACAATTTCTATAAATATAATATTTTATTCTATTGACAATAATGAGTATGAGTAAAATGCTCATATACAAGCAATTTAAGGTTTTTTTTAGTAATGGAGCCTTGGGCTAATTTGATCAGAAACAGTACTGACATAGAGGGTTTTGAAATAGATGAAAATACAACATCCAAAATTCAACTTTTTGCAGATGATGTTCTAATTACATCAGCAGGATCTAATTCTTCTATGCAGTCTCTATTTGATAAAATGATGAATTTTAAAAGTATTTCTGGTTTAATATTCAATGAAGAAAAAACTAAAATACTACCTATATATACACGAAAAAATATTCTCATTAGTGATTTTACTAAATATGTACCCAATTCAGGTCAGATAACTTATTTAGGTATAATACTATCTAAAGATATTAAATCTATTATATATAATAATTATAATACCTGTTTTCTTAATATACAAAATCTTTTAATACCTGGAATAATTTGTTTTTACTATGGAGAAGAGACTTACAATTATTAAAATGATAATATTCCCCAAGATTTTATACTTAATACAATCAATAATACTTCCACCTACAAAAATAATTATCAAGAAACTGAATACACTAATGTTAAATTTCCTATGGGCACCTAATAGACCTAGGATTGCATTAAAGAAACATACTAATAGCTGGTCTCAAGGGGGTATTTCTTTTCCAGACTTTAATTTATATACTATCTCTTCTATTGTAAACGTTATTACTTTATTAATAGATCAGTCATATGTCGCAAAATGGAAAGATTATTGGGAGCTAATTAGTATGCACTTCATGAAAATCTCCTTAACACATAAAAATATGATTGTAAATAACTCCATGTTATGGTTACTAAAGGAATTTTGTACTTCACCTATTACACCTAAACATATGGTTTGTTACCCATTAAATATTATTATTAGCTATTGTAACTTTATATTCATGCACCCTAAGTATAGGAATGGAATTTTATTATATTCCTATAATCTATACTCAGGGTATGCTTTTGTCATCTACTTCTGAAGGAACTCATTTAGCTATAGATAATGATCTAAAGTACTGGTATCAGTTGATATCTGATAATAAAGTTAAAATCTAGATTTCTTAAAACAAGAATTTGATCTAAGAGAAACTTGCTGGTTAGAGGTTCAGACCTTTAGACAACATCTCATTGATAGACTAGATCTAATGTCTATAACAGTTAAAGAATCTATTCCAACACTGATTGATTACTTGATATTAAATTTACAACATAAAGTTTCTGATAAAGGTAAACTTTCATACATACATAAAATTATCAGACAAGAAACTTTTTACAGTGTAGATACATACTGGAATTATTTCACTTCTATTAATGGGGACCCACCAAATCAACAAGATAAACAATATATATTGGAATCTGCCTATAGAACTACGTCTTCCATTGTCTAGAGACTTTATACATGGAAATTTTTACATAGATCTTTTTATACACCTTTGATGATGAATAAAATAAATAATAAAGATAATCTATGTAAGAGATGTAATATAGAAATTAATGCTGACTGGGCTCATATGTTTTATGACTGTATAAAATTGAAAGAATACTGGAAGTCAGTTAATGAATTTTTGCAGGCTTTTTTACAGATAATTTCATTATTTCTAAATCTCTTATATTATTCAACACACCTGTACCTCAAAGTGTTAAAAGGTTAAGCTTCCCTTATTATGGTCTATTCTAGCAGTGGCTAGGAAAATAATAACCAGAAATTGGATTTCAGATACACCTCCTTCGTTCAATGAATTTAAAAATGTTATGAATATAGTGTGCCATATGGAAATAAACACAATTAGGTCAAGAACAACTAGAAAAACATCTTATTATATTGTATGGGATAATTTACAAAATTTGTTAAAAAAATCCTAATTTCAATAGCATGGTATTTTAGTTTAATTAATTGATCTGATTGTAGTGGATGTCTTTGTAAATACTTTAGTTGTTTTGTTGAATGTTATAATCATATCTATTTTTAATTACTTGTATAAAATTGTTATGATATTTCTCTTGTATGTTAAAACAATAAACCTGTTTTGAAAAAAAAAAGAAAATAAGACTCCTTTTTAACTGAATCCAAACACAACCCCTTCTCTAATAATTGTAACTGTTTCATGCCTATCAGTAGACATTTGTCATGTGTGAGCCCCATTAACCCTTCCCATCCCTTCAACATCCATAAATGATCCAGTGCTTTGACTAGTCAATAAAACCTTGCAATTTCACCACCACTCCCATTGCCTCTTAATGTATTCAAACAGTTATCACAGCTTCACCAAAATACAATCTATAAACCATATGCCTAGCTACCAAATTCACTAAGTGTTTCTTGGTCTGATGAAGTCATAAAAAGAAAGTGCTAATACAAATAATGTTTCTTTAAATGAACACTGACTCAATGCAACTTATTTTGAAGATTTGAAGGGATGCAGTATGAAAACTCTGGAACTTATGGATAGAAGCAATATGAAAACTCTGGAACTTATGGATAGAAGCTAAGATTTACTTTCCTTTCTTAACCAGAACTGGAACCTGCTGTAGAACTCTTTCCACTAAAATTGTGTTCTAAATACTTGTGAGGGGTCCAGTACAACATGGAGTTAGAAAAAGTGGAAGAAAATGGGGGTAGGCATGCAAAGAGCTACTGAGGAGAATGTAGCAGAGGTAAAGGGGGTGAATGAGGTTAGGGTTATGTAATACGAGTTAATTATAGACACTGAGGGAGTCCTGAGGCACTGGATTATATCCATTATGGTTATGGCATACTGTGGCTAAGAACTCTATTTGTTAGGTTAGTGTAGGCAATCCAGGTAGGCCAGCTCAAAGGCTCTTTGGACCTGGCTCAATAGGTGCAACACATTTTTAAGGGTTTAAGAGGGGAAAGAATTTAGATGGATTATAGTGGTACTGATAATAGGCAGCATAAATGATCCAATTAAAAGGGAAATGGGGTTTAGGATAGATGAGTTGAGTTGGGGATTATGCTACAGGACGTAATTAGGGAAAATCAAAAAAAGAACTTTTTGCGGTTGTGTTTTCCCCATATGAGGGGTAAGACAGGCCTGGAATCTTAGTTATGGATAGTTTGGAGTAGAAATGTAAAATGTTCATGGTGGGGAGAGGGAAATGGGTGTTAGGTAAGTGTGTATGGAAGGAGCAGGCTATAGTGGTGGTTTTGTATAGTGAGCCAGATAAGGATAAGAAAGGGTTATTGAGGAGTGCTTTGAGACTATTTACTTTACTCTTAAAGAGGGTGATAGTGGATGGAGAATTTTAAAATTGTAGCAGGAGATAGAAAGATTATTTAGAATTGTTAAGTTCTTCAGAAAAACAAATAAGTTATTGTGTTGTGATAATGTATAGATAAGTTCAATTTGATGTATTTTCAGATGGCAAGATTAGAGCAATAAAAACAGTTTATATTCTCTAGTTATAACTGTTATAATTTTAGGAGAATGGGTAGGATTTTTGGTAGGGGAAGTCATGGGAAGGTGAGTGGAGACAGATTTTATAGACAGTATTTTTGATCATGTGATGGTAGTTATCTTTTGTGAGTTGGAAGGAGATGGGACATGGAAGTTGAGTTTGAATCTGAGCAAATGGTGCAATGAGGGAAGAATGGGTTAACCGAAAAATATGGTAAGGCAAGTGGAGGAAGAAAATTAAGATGTATTGAAGTGGTGTAGTACAGATGAATTGTTGGAGTATAAAGGACAGATGAGGAGAGAGAAGAGAAAGAAAGAGGGAGAGGTCGAGCTAAGTGGTAGATAGCTCCCAGGAAGAGCAATGGGTAAGAAAGATCAAGGATTTGAAGTCGGAGTTAAAATATTTGGAGCAAACACAGTTGGAGGCAGAGATGGGTAAATGGGAGTTAAAACTGGTTGAAAGAGGAATGGGAGGTTAAATTGCTGGTATGGAAATTAAAACATCAAAGGAAAAAATGAATGGCTTGCATTAGAAGTGGTGCCTGATCTGTGACACTTGAGACTAAAGCAGGCTGCAACAATCCCCATATCCTAAGTGCTGGTGGTGAATGCACACAGTAGCACCCAGCAACATCATGAAGGTTTGCACCTGGTTATGACATAAAAAGAGAAAACTTATTTTTTTTTCTGCAAAGAAAAAGCTTAAACAGAAACTGTGGATGTTCTACTTGCGAGAGCAGAGCTGACATATTTTGGAGATTGGGGAAATATTACAGCTTCTCCCTTCTGATCACCAGTTGATGCCTACACAGTGAAGTAGCTGTGAATTGCCTTAGCCTGCTTTTGAACTACCGTGTATTCTGTCCAGCAAACATCAGGAACAAGAAAATACAGAGTGTGTGTTCCTCAAGTAATTTCAAAATAGTTTTACCTATTTAATTTTTACCAGACATTCAGATATTTACGAGAACATTAGTTTAGATGTTCATTCTATAAGGATGACATAGTGGGCTTCCAGTGCTTTTTCCCTAAGGGACTCAGTCAGTCAACTTTTCCATAGCTCAGATATAATCTATACACCGTCTGCTTTGCCTGTATTCTCTCTTTTCTTCTCCCCATCCCTAGATTCCCTTTTTGTGCATATTCTGATGGTATATTACCAACCTTCAACTATCAGCTCTCATAGTAAGTTGCTTTGTGTAGTCATTTCAGTTCTTTCCAATCTCACCATTCACCTATGATCTTAACCAGCTTATTATAACTCACTTAGCTATGTATGTATGTATGTAGTTTTTTTCTGTAACTCACTTAGTTATGTATGTATGCATGTAGTTTTTTTTCCGTAACTCACTTAGCTATGTATGTATGTATTTTTTTTCTGTAACTCACTTAGCTATGTATGTATGCATGTAGTTTTTTCTGTAACTCAGCTATGTATGTATGTAGTTTTTTTCTGTAACTCACTTAGCTATGTATGTACGTATGTAGCTTTTTTCTGTAACTCACTTAGCTACGTATGTATGCATGTAGTTTCTTTTCTGTAACTCACTTAGCTATGTATGTATGCATGTAGTTTTTTTCTGTAACTCACTTAGCTATGTATGTATGCATGTAGTTTTTATCTGTAACTCACTTAGCTATGTATGTATGTATGTAGTTTTTTTTCTGTAACTCACTCATCTATGTATGTATGCATGTAGTTTTTTTTTCTGTAACTCACTTAGCTATGTATGTATGTATGTAGTTTTTTTCTGTAACTCACTTGCTATATATGTATGTATGTAGCATTTTTCTGTAACTCACTTAGCTATGTATCTATGCATGTAGTTTTTTTTCTGTAACTCACTTAGCTATGTATGTATGCATGTAGTTTTTTCTGTAGCTCAGTTATGTATGTATGCATGTAGTTTTTTTCTGTAACTCACTTAGCTATGTATGTATGCATGTAGTTTTTTTTTGTAACTCACTTAGCTATGTATGTATGCATGCAGTTTTTTTCTGTAACTCACTTAGCTATCTATGTATGTATGTAGTTTTTTTCTGTAACTCACTTAGCTATGTATGTATGTATGTAGCTTTTTTCTGTAACTCACTTAGCTATGTATGTATGCACGTAGTATTTTTCTGTAACTCACTTAGCTATGTATGTATGTTGCTTTCTTCTGTAACTCACTTAAGTATGTATGTATGTATGTATGCATGTAGTTTTTTTTCTGTAACTCACTTAGCTATGTATGTATGTATGCATGTAGTTATTTTTCTGTAACTCACTTAGTTACCTATGTATGTATGTAGTTTTTTTTCCTGCAACTCACTTAGCTATGTATGTATGTATGTATGTCTTTTTGAGTCCTGGTTGTTGTATGGTTTCAAAAACACATTACATCAATCTTCTTGCCATTTAAGATTCCCCACCCTCCTGTTTGGTGTCTTTCTGAGCCCATTACTCTTAGTACTATCCACATCTGTCTTGGAATATTATGCCTCTGACATTAAGTAATTATTACATTGTGTACTGTCTCTGAATCATTCCTGATATTTGCTGCATGATATAGTTAAAGATCTGTTGTTTAGCAGCATATGATAAGTTTACTGCTGTTTTAAATTTCAAGACATTGGATCCTTGTATAATTGTAACAGTCAAGCGTTGCCGGTCTGGCAATATATGTTAAGTTTTTGTATAAGTTTCTGAGTATGTTCACCTGTTTTTAGCATGGTTTTGCATTGCAAAGCTAGTTGTTACACTTATTGTGTAGTGTAGTATTTTCTTGTTAATGTCTGTTTTCTCTAGGCGTTAACTCCGGACTATCTGCTCTCTGTATATACCATCTGCTCCCCTCCCATTCTCTTTCTGTGCATGACCTTTCCTGTTCTCTGTCTATTGACTGTACTGTAATTTTCATTAATACTGCTGTCTCTCACCTTGTAAGTAGTTCTATAAACATACATGGCCTTTTACGCTTATAGTGGTCTGTCTGTTTGCTTCTAGCCTACGCCCAGTTCTAGTGTAGCTGATCTTTGACTATCTCACTGTTTCTGGGTAATCTGCAGATTTCCTGTGTACTGTTAACACCTAACTTCCCTTCACTGTTCTTTCTTCACTTGACCTTTTTTTCTGTATTCCCTGTAAGCTCAACATAATACTCATTTTCTTGTTGTGCCTTGTCTTTCTTTCTCTGGTTTTACCTTTCTTATTGTGGCACACTTCCCTCCCCATGTTCCCCTTGTTTCATCTCATCCTGCTAGTCCTGTTTTGCTGTCATGTTACATTTCCTCACATGTGTTATGTACATGCTCTGGTCGGTAATATGCTACCTGACTGTGTTTATTACACCTGTTCTACTAGTTAATTCTCCACACTTCTGAAATGTCCTAGATTTAAGTGTATGTTTTGTATACTTTATTTTGTAATAATCTCAATTACATCTTGTTTTCTCCTTTTAAATCTTCTACTACTCTGTTTACACTATTTTTTTACTGTATTCCTTTCTCTTGATTCTTAGGACATATTACAGCTTCTCCATTCTGATCACCTGTCGATACCTACACAATGAAGTAGCTGTGAATTACCATAGCCTGCTTTTGAGCTACCATGTACACTGTTTAGCAAGCATCTGGAACAAGAAAATAGAGAGAGTATGTCCCTCATGTAATTTCAAAATAGTTTTAGCTATTTAAAATATACCAGACATTCAGATATTTACGAGAACATTTGTTTAGCTGTTCATTCTATAGGGATGGCATAACATGCTTCCAGTGACAGATGACTCACTTTTTATCCCCCTGCCTACTATTTTTTCCCAAAGAATACTCTTAGATAGCCAGTTAAGCTTTCCATTGATCATATATAATCTATAAACCTTCTGCTTTGTCTAGTTTCTCTTTTTTCTTCTCCCCAATACCATTTTCCATTTTTTGTGCATATTCTGAAGGTATATTATCAACCTTCAACTATCAGCTCTCATAGTAAGCCTCACCTCAGACTGCTTTGTGTAGTCATTTCAGTTCTTTCCAATCTCTGCTATTCACCTACAATTTTAACCAGCTTACTGATAGTTGTTTTCTGTCACTCACTTACCTGGTACAGCCCACTCTGTTTGCCCTCACTATGCTCGAGCTCCCTTCTCTCCCCTACCCTACCCCCATCCCCCCTCTTCTATATCCAAATATATCACTAAGGTCCAAACACACCCCTAACACACCATCCAATCACCATTATTCTCCCACCTGACTTTCAAACATCTCACATAATTAAACCCAGCCCTCTAACTCTTATCTAGCACTTAATCCTTCCATCACTACAGCCAATCTATCTTCTTCTAGTCTACATCAATTAGTGCTGTCATCATAAAACAATTAGTTTCATTCCCAGTTATGTATTCCCTCTCTTTTTTTCACCTATTACTATTCAAAATATTCCAACTCACTTCTTATCATCAAGAACATGTGCATTACTTACATTCTCTCATCAGATTTCTCATAATAGCACTCCATATTACACCAACAAACTACAACATCTTTCCATACCTACTTAATAACTCAGCTACCAACTTCTAGTCATTTAAATATAAAAATACACATTTCACATCTTACTTTTTACACAAACATGTCAAACTTCTGCTTAAACTCTCATTCCTATACCAAATTTATTTAGCCCACATTAAACTGACTTACTGACATGCAAAATACACCCATCCTTTCCAACATCTCTAGTGTCTACCTTAATAGTACAGTTCTATTTATTCTAAACATGAATTTAAGAAGATTACTGGATACAATTCCTGACTTTCATGCTACTCTTTCCTCAATATTCCACAGATATTGTTATAATAATGGAAAACTGGTTAAAACCTCACATAAAAGATACTGAAATACTGATACAAGGGTATAGCATCTATAGACTTGACCGACTTCATAAAAAGGGTGGTGGCATAGCTATACTTTTTTAAAGATAATCTCTTTCTGAAACATCTAACAATGCACTACACAGCCAACAACAATCTAGAAATACTTGTAACTCAGCTGAAAGTTAACGCTAACAAATCCATTGTTCTCATAGCAACTTACATACTTCCCGGAACCAACCCAAACAGTTTGGAAGACTTGCTTAGCTGAGTAGCGTCTACATATACACAGGGAATTATAATTAAGGGGGACTGTAATCTACTCTAGTCCTCCTTTACCTCCAGAAACCCAAACAATTTTTATCAGCCTCCATGGCTTCTACCAATTAATACAATCTCCAACTAGAGTGGATAAGCACAGCAACAAAAAAAATCTATAATGGACTGGTCCTTAACAAATAAACCTTCCCTCAGCTACCATACTAGTTCTCTTCTAGACAACCTTAATAATCACACTCTCACCTGTCTAATCAAAAAACAGATCCAACCACTTAAAAACACTGTTTACAAATCCATATGTAGCAAAAGAAACATCTCAACATCTTGATCAAGTGTAGAGTATTTTAATAACAAATTCCTTAACATTTTAAATCATTTAGCCCTCTGAGAAAATGCCGTATCAAAGAAGAACAGTTACCCTGGCTGACCATGGATACCAAAAATCTTCTTAAACTAAGGGACAAAACTGTCAAGACTTAAACACTCCACTCTAGCTGCAGATCATCTTCCTAATGAATTTCTTAAAATAGCATCAGACACTATCTCTTTCCAAATCTCTATCTTAATCAGTCTATCTCTGAACAATATATCCCAAAATTATGCAAAATTTCATACAGTATCCCTCTACACAAAGGGGGGCATCCACAGAACTGAATAATTTTAGACCTATCTCTATCCTCTCCTCCATATTAAGATCTTGGAAAAATGTATTCATACACAACTACTACATTATCTTATAGACAATAATTTACTGTCTCCATTACAACATGGCTTTAGGCCTAAGCACAATAAAACCACAGCTCTTGTTAGTTTCACTAACGCTACCAATCTGCTTAGAAATTTTGGCATCCAAGTATCTTCTATCTTTAGTGACATGTCAAAAGCTTTTGATACAGTCTCCCATCAGAAATGTCTGTATGAGCTAGCATCCCTAAATCTGTCACATTCCATACTCTCCTAGTTTCTAAGTTACTTATCTGATCACCAACAGGCAGTAAAATGGTGCAATCAATTATCTTCTCTTTTACCTGTCTCAGTTGGAGAGCCTCAAGGTTCCATACTTGGATGACTACTGTTCTCTGTTTACACAAATAAACTCTCCTTTGCCACAAAAATGCTACCATTATACAATATATCGATGACTCCACCCTCATTTGTTCAGCTACCTGCTTACCTGCACTTAATCATACAAGTCAGGCTGCATTTAATGAAATTGAAAACTTTCTTTCATAGTCTTAGCTTATTCTCAGTCCCAATAAGACCAAAGTTATGCTCTTTGTCAACAACAAACCACAAGCCTACTCATCTCCCTTCTCTATCTATTTTTCTAGCAACACGATAATAGAACCTGTGGCACAATCAAAGCTGCTAGAGGTGACCATAGATAATAACTTTAAATATGATAAAGACTTTGCAATCAACATAAAAAAAATGATCAAACTAGAATCCCTCTACAGGAGCAAGTCTTTCCTAACTGACCCCACTAGAAAACCGATAGCTATTACATACCTTCTTTCCTCTCTGCTGTATGCATCTCCACTCTTCACCATCCTCAAAAAAAACTAACTTGAATAAACTTGAAACCTGTTATAATAAAATTGCAAGATTTGCCTCTAACCTCTCTTATAGATTTTATCATTGTACTGCACTGTAACGCGAAAATGGCTTGAACTCCCTAACCAACCTTCCTTTAACCAACTTAATTTTACTCATTAAATCTTCTACCATCCTAACAACTGTTAGGTTCATAGGTTCATAGGTTCATACTAGGCTATCTGCCCTGGGGCAATTATAAGCCTAGCCCGATTCTGTATGGCTTACACCACCCCTTGATTTGAGTATACTGTGCCCTTTTTAAGGTTTAGTTTACTGTGCCTCTGTCTAATAGTGACAAGGGAGTAATCCCTGGGACAAACCTACGATCCCCCATCCACTTATCGAGATTCTTCTTGAAGAGATTCAGTGAGGTGCTCTGCCTCACATGAACTGGAATTCTATTCCAGAGTGAAGGGAGCCTCTGGGTTATGAACCTGTCCCTCCAGCAAGTTCTATTTATTTCTGTGCTGAGGTTCAAGTCCCTCGAGCATGTAGCTCTAAGGGATTTAGATTTACTGAGGTGGAGCATGTCCATTAATTCTGGATTTGACATAGCTTTGTATGTCAGGCATAGATCACCTCGAAGTAGGCGGTATGCAACTGAGTAGAGGTGGAGTTTTTTTAACTGAGCAGCATATGGCATCTGTTTGAGACCCTTGATCCTCTTGGTGAGATACTTTTGGGGTCTTTTTAATTGCTGCAGGTGTCGGGTAAGGTACATTCCAAAAGGGGCATTGTATTCTATGATGGGCCTAATGAGGGATGAATAAAGGGGCACGATTACCTCTCTTGATCTAGATGTGAAACCCTTCGTGATGAGGTGGGCTATGTAGAAGGTTTTTCTAACCACTTTGGCAATGTGGTTTTCAAAGGAGAGATTGCTATCAACTTGGGTCCCCAGGTCCCTAATAACTTTCTCTGTACTTAATGGGTTTCCACCTATGTGGTAATTTGTGGGCACATTGTTTTTGCCAAAGGGTATGACTATACATTTTTTGGCATTTAGCTTTAAACCATGGTGCTGGCACCAGTTATCTGTCTCTGTGAGTCCTTTTTGAAGGATGTTTGTGTCAGCTGGAGAGTTGATTATGGCGCCCAGTTTGCAGTCGTCTGCGAACTTGGTGAGCCATAGTTCTCCCACGTTTGCCTGTAATTCGGAAAAGTATATACTGAACAAGAGTGGTCCCAGGACAGAACCCTGTGGGACACCACTTGTGACCGGTTTCGAGTCTGACATGGCTCCAGCAACTCTCACTCTGTGGGTTCTGTCTTTGAGCCAGTTTGCGACCCATCTTGTGACATAGGGGTTTATATTTAAGCTGGATAGCTTATCTATGATGCCCGAGTGGGGTATTGTGTCAAATGCCTTTTCAAGGTCCAGATAGGCTGTGTGGACTACCTTCCCTTCATCTATGGCTTTGGTGACTGTTTCAAAGAAGTCAACCAGGTTCAAAAGGCAGGATCTGCTCTTGACAAAGCTGAACTGGGTAGGATCTAGTGTCTGTAGGTCCCCAATGTCTTTGTTTATGAGCTCCATGATGATCCTCTCCATAGCCTTGCAGACTAAGCTAGTCAGGCTTATGGGGCGATAGTTTCCAGAGTCCGTAGAGGCTCCACCTTTGTGGAGTGGGACCACTGTTGCTGTACGCCATTCTGTGGGCACATATCCTGTAGTGAGGCTGAGATTGTATAGCTGTTTTATTTGAGGGATTAGTTCCTCTTGTAGTTCATGTAGGACGCAACCTGGGACGCCATCTGGTCCCATGGAAGCAGTGTTTTTGCTTTGGAGAGGGCAGCCTTCACCTGAGCATCTGAGATGTTTGGGAGGCAGCCCTCTGCCGGGATAGATACTTGCTCTTTGGGGAGGGGGTGGAGAAGTTTGCACTGAACCTGTCTGCCAGGATATTGGCGATGTCTGTGGGTTCAGTGTATTTTTGTCATTTAGAATCAACTCAGAACAAGTCTGGGAGTTGCATCCCAGGTTTCTAACATAACTGAAAAAAAGCCTTATGATTGTCTTTGGTGTCCTGTGCAATTTTTCTCTCGAAGCTGGCCTTGGAGGATTTTATGAGGGATCATAATTTTTTGCTAGTACTGATCAGAGATGCCTTCCCTATTAGGGATTTTGCTCTATCATGTAGTAGCTTCCTCCTTCTGTTGTACAGTTTATTTATGGCAGGGGTCCACCAGACTGGACGCCTGCCTTTGGATGATTGGGTCTTGATTTTGTTTGACATAGCATGATCCATGCATTCTTGGAGATGTCTGTAGAATGCATTTATACAGGATTCTGCAGTTTGGGCTGTAGTTTCCACTGGCCCTGGGGCATTGAAGGATTCCACTTCGGTTTTGAGAAGTGAGAAGTTCGCTTTTGAGAAGTTTTTCACTGTGGTTTTCTGGGCTGGGGGTGGGGTCGGAATGTGGACATCCAGTGAAATTAATTTATGGTCTGATCTTACCAATGAGGGATATACTTCTGGTGTGGAGCATAGAGTCCCCATGTTGGTAATGATCAGGTCTAGTATGTTGTCCCCTCTTGTGGGAGTGGTGACTAGTTGTTCCATAGCATTTGAGTTTATAATTTCCAGGAATCTTTGGGCTAAGGTGCTGGGGCTTGAGTAGTGCTCCCAGTCAATGTTTGGGTAGTTGAAGTCACCCAATATAATGGTGTTCGGAGAGATCTTCATGTTCTCCAATGTTTTCAGGAAAGTCGAATGGGATTCCTGACTTTGAGAGGGTGGTCTGTAGGATGCTATAAACTGAAAAGCAGTCTTGCCCACTGATAGTTGCACATGGATGGTGTCCGATACTTCGTGCAATGCCACTAACATGGAGGTGTGGATATCCTTGATAAATATGGAAACTCCCCCTCCTTTTGTGGTTTGGTCCGGGTTTTGGGGCCAAAAAGCATGATACGAGGTATAGCCTGGTAGTGCTGGGGTGCTCTCTGGAGCCTTGAACCAGGTTTCTGTCACTGCACAGATATCGATGTTCTCCATACTGAGGAGAGCTTCGAGTGCGTGCATCTTGAGGTTAAGACTTCTGGTGTTTAGCAGCATTACCCTTAGTTTCTTGTTCCTTGTGCTGTCTATGGGGGTGGGTTTGACTTTTAAGCCTTGCCTAGAAAAGGCACTATGGGGGTGGCAAGAGCCTTTGCCAATATCCGAAAGCCCAGTGGTGACAGGTGCAAGCTGTCCCTAGCAAAGCAATGTGGCTTGTCGAGCATGTCATCCCAGGCTGACAGACACTGGATCCCCTTTGAATGACACCAAAATTTTAGCCAATTGTTAAAGTCGATCATTTTGTATTTGTACTGTGGCATCATTCTAGGTGAGGGTAAGATGCTGCTCAAGGTCAGGGCTACATGATCAGAGAGCTCCTCTATGTCTCTTTTCATGTAGTACGTCTCAGGTCATTCACACCAGCATGTACAATGACTGAGTCATATTTGTATTTGCTTTGGAGTGACCTGAGTGCTTGCGTTATGTGTCAGATCCTAGCACCCGACAGGCAACTCACCGTGACCTTCTCTTTATTCTGCCTGGTGAGCGGGACGTCAGTGTGTCTGACAATAGAGTCACCTATAACAAGAGTATCAGGTGTGTTATTCAGCCTTAAGGGCTGTGGCTGCTTGGCACACTGACTTTGTGGGTTATGTGTAGTGTGTGTTTTGTTTTGAGGTAGCATTTGCTTGGATGTCTGCTTTGGAGGTCTCTGTAGCTTAGGTAGATTTTTATTTAGAGCCTCCGAGTATGTTTCTGTGTATTTATGTGTTTAGTTCACTGATGTGGTGGGACTATGTGATACTGGAATTGTGTTGTGTGAGGTTACCTTCTCCTCCTGACTGGTTACACCAGTTTTGAGATGAGAGAGCTCAGCCTCCAGTTGTCCTCTTAATAATCTAATTCAAACATACTCCTGTCCTAGATCACTAAAAGATCTTCTAACAAAAACCTACTAAATGTTATTAAATCCAAATCCAATAAAAGTTTGGGTGATTCTCTTTTCTCAAACCATATATCCAGTTTATGGAATTCTCTATGTCAAGGAATCCTAAAAACTGCCAACAACTCCAAATTCAAATATCTTCTAAAAGAACACTTTAACGACAACTGGCTGTGCTCTTGTACCAAACCTGGATGATATATTTTTCTTTCCTAAATTCCTGCACACTACATCTCTCTATCAATGTACTAACTAATTTACTCTTCAGTGTATAACTTTTTTCCTTGTTTTACTTATTGTCTCTTGTATTACATCTTTTTTTCTAACTATATCTTATGTGATTCTTACTTAATTGCACTTATACTTGTCTATCTTATGGTTTCAAAATTAATTTTTTACCAGTAGTGCATTGCATTTGTAAATATTTAGCTCATTTGTAATTATATCTTTGATTGTTTAATCTTTATTTTTGCTTACAATTTTTGTAGTTTTATGTGAATGACTTTGCATAAGTTTTTGTATTATGTGATGTTATGTAAAATTTAATTTATGAATGTTTGTGATTTGGAGATTTTCTCCCCAGGCCTCCACTGAAAATGGGCCTCTGCCTCAGTTTGGACATACCCGGTGAACAAACATAAATAAATAAATAAATCATGTGTAATTTGGCAAAAATGAAGGAGGAGATGTGTGTTAGGAGTAACAGTGAAGACATGAGGTTTTATGGAAACAAAACTACTCAAATTATCTTAAAATGTGAGCTGTTTCCTAAGTGAAATGGAAATCAGATGAAGGAAGAAGAAATGCAAGTCCCATTTAGTCAGATAGAGTTAGGAGAGGTGATAGCTAACATTAAGTTTATGAAGAAAGAAAAGGTGAGAAGACCTAACAGATTCCCTTTTGACTATTATAAGCTTATAAATATAAAGTTTGTTGGATTCTGGCTAGACTGATAATTGAGAATATAGAACTGTGGGAGGCTCTGGCTTTAGTGAAGGAAGTTGCAGTCAGAGGTCTTGATTTCTTTCTGTAATGTTGATGCAGAATTACATGCTAGGATATTGACAACAAGGTTTGAGGACATTTTGACAGAGATAGTTGAAAATTCTCAAGAAGTTTTGATAAGGGTCCAAGTTTTGTTACAGGTCCATCCCCAAATGATCATTGGTATATGTTGCTGATTTAATTGCATGGGCTGAAAGGTAGGGGTGAGGCTGGAATATTATTGAAAGATATATATGCAAAGCATTTGATTCTATGAACTTGCAGTTTATATTTGCAATTGTGATGGAGGTTATACAGGAGAGAAATGTTTGCTAATGGGGAAACAGGCTTTTTTATAGAGGGCCTTGGGTGGGTTTATGGTGAATGGCTGGCTTTTGGAACAGATAGACTTAGGGCTAAGAATCAGACAGGGCTGCCATCACTTTCTGGCTGTGTTCTTCTTCACCATGGAAAAACTGGATGAAAGATAGAGAAATCATTAGAGATAGAAGGGCAGGAAAGACTTCTGTAAAAGCATCAGTTTGTTCATTGATGACTGCATCATTCTTTTAAAAATGTTAATAGGTAGCTTCCAAAGGTTCCTGACAGTTTCTGTAGATTTTATAGTCAGCCACAGTTGCAATTCCATCCCCAAATGTCTTTGGTGATTTGGATGGGCAATGGCAGATAGATGGCTTCTGCTTTACTAATTATATTAGACATTAAGTATCTGGATATTCAGGAGTTTCACTCAGTGGGGGAATGGGTGAAGTTGTGCAAATATGTGAGAGAGTTTTTTTTTTTTTTTTTTTAGGGGGAAGGACTGAAGTAATGAAAGTGATGATTTTGTCATTGGTTATTTACATGACTAGGCGTGTGGTTGTTCATTCGCAATATAGGTTGGTTAAAGAAATATGGATGATTTATTACTGTTTTGCATAATTAGAGAAAGAAAGCAGGATAAAGGCAGTATGCAAATAAGAATGAGAATGGGAGGGTGACTATGCCTAATTTTAGACTGTATAAGGATGCCATAAATTTAACTCATCTGCGCCAGTATTTGGAGGAGGAGGATGCACTTTGGTGAATGAAGAGTGAGGAGAGCAGGAATTGGAAGGTGATGGGATTGATCTAGAAGGTGGAGATTGACACAAGCATGGATGTTAGGAAGAGGTTGGCAGAGGATATATCACTGTTGGAAATAGTACAGAAAAGAGCAGGTAGTCTGTTGCATGTGAAAATGACAACAGTTTTTAAAGTTACATTTAATGTATTGGAAACTTAGGTTAGGAAAATTAAGTACTTGCATGAGAGTGTAATGATGGAAATATTTTGATCTTTAGGAGGTGAAGGCTAAGACTGGTTTGGTTTAGGGTGATCAGTTATTGCACAATGTAATGTTTAATAGGCAGGAAGATGATTAAGCAGAAAGATAAAGCCATGCCAGGAAAAGAGAGTGCTATTATTAATAAGAATGTTAAGGTAAGGTTCAGAAAGGGTAGAATTGTGGTTCTGTATAAGGATTCATGGGAGCTACATCAGGTGGCCAAGACACATACACTGCAAGAGAGAGAGAGAGAGGTGATATAAGGAGAGCACCTTACAGGCAGGGATTTACTATAGGTAGAAATCTGGATTGTAGTGCAACAGTTAAAATTGGCAAGACATAGGTATGATTTGCAGTTATGTTTACAATATTCCTTCTATAAAATATATCAGAACATTAAAGAAGATCGCTGGCAGGAGAATCCAGATTGAGATTGAAGTCAGTAGTGTTGTGGTTTTATGGACAGGTGAAGACGTATGGTGAGAGGTGTGATGCATCTAGTAGGAGGTATATGCAAAGGCAGTGAATTATTTGTGGATGTTTTGCTTGACTGGGAGTGGGAAGAAAGGGTCTTTGTGGAGTAGAGAAGAGAGATTAGAACTGCAGTATATGACTAGGGGAGTGAAAAAACAATTGAGCATAGAAAGATTTAGTAGCAGGGAATATTAAGAAGTATGAAATTAAAGACTCTACAAAGAAGGTGATTTGTGAGATTGGGTCAGGTAGGTGGTAAATGCAGTTGAAAATGCAGTTGAGGGTCTAGTCCTGAGAGGAAGAGCGGGAAGGAAAATTTGAAGACATAGGGAGGCAGACGTATAGTATATGCTGTGGGTTTTAGGGCAAGGGTGAGGTAATTGAGGTAGGTGATTAGGTGGAAATGTTACTCTAGTGGAATAACTTGGGGCATGATGTGAAGTGTGCAAGAGACAGATTACTGATGGATTGGATGTAGCTTCTCTTCTGGAAGATGTATATTGTAGGTGCTATTTAACATGGAGGTTTTAAAATTATTTTGATTACAATGAAATGTGTTTTTTGCTATTTCTGAGTACTAAAGATGTCATCATGTAACATATTTTTTCATGCATGGGTGAGAGATTAATGTAATGCTTGTAAGCTAGTTGTAGTCATATATGCATACACATTCTGCGTTTAATGGATATGTACTGAATATATTTTATGTTTTTATGCTTGGTGTCTTTTTCTTTAATTATTAAACACAATACAGGAAAATTCCATCAGATAACTGGGTCCCAGACCTCCAGGCAAACAACAACAAGCTATAAAGGGCACATGTCCAATCTGTAAACTGTCTAGCACAGATGAAAAACCAAGAAAATTAATTCAATTAAATAGTTATTATAAGAAACACTCTCGGATGACATAGGGTAAAATCAGGGTTCTATATAAGACACTCAGATGGACTAATTACAGTATTTGAATGGGCACCAAGCATAGTTGCAAGAGACAATGAGACAAATTCCTTTTTTCAGATAAAAAGAACTTGGGTGGTGAAAGAGGCTAAGCTGCATGTCTATGAATCACTCAGAAGACCTTTGATAGTGAGGTATAGCAAAAGCCTCTCTTGACAAACATGATGCCTTCTTTTCATAGGTTCTGAGAAAGTCTTCATATATAATATATAGTCTAGTGCTGGATAAGACTACAGGAGGTTTTGAAATTTTTTCTGCTGTATCATAAGATGACAACACGGTCTTCTGACAGCTCTGCAACAGAATAGCTTGTATCTACAAACAACTTCTCTCATCCTGAAATTAGCTAACCAAATTTGGTGAGATCTGAAGCTATCCAATGTTATGGTAATAAAGAGTTGAAAGAATTATCTTGTCTGGTCTTCACTGTCACAACAATGGACTGAGCAGTCAGTGTATACTGTAAAAGAGTGCCATACATGTCTGCCATATGTACCTACAAAGCATCCCTTACTCTGTTCTATCTCTAATCTCCCTTTTCAATATCATATCTGCAGCAAATATAACTTTATCCTTATCTTTTCATTAGCATTAGCTGTTGTCATGCTGGTCAATCCTTAGCCCATGTGTGTGCATGTGTGTGTGCGTGTGTGTGTGTGTGTGTGTGTGTGTGTGTGTGTGTGTGTGTGTGTGTGTGTGTGTGTGTGTGTGTGTGTGTGTGTGTGTGTGTGTGTGTGTGTGTGTGTGTGTGTGTGTGTGTGTGTGTGTGTGTGTGTGTGTGTGTGTGTGTGTGTGTGTGTGTGTGTGTGTGTGTGTGTGTGTGTGTGTGTGTGTGCGTGCGTGCATGTGTGCGTGTGTGTGTGTGTCTGGCTGTCAATGTGTGCGTGTTTCTATTTTTAGTAGAAAGAAGAAGAAGCTCTCATTTTACCATTAACAAAAGAGACCATGGATTCGAGTGCATCTTTTCTTCTGGAAAAAACTTATTGCTAATTGAATATACTTTAATCCAAGCAGGCACACAAATGTATATGTTTTATTTTTCTCAGTAAAGATAAATGTTCTTTCTGTATATACATATACCACACTGCTCATATTTTCTATAATCACTGGTAAAAAACAATCAGTTTCCGACTATCTCTAGAGAAAACAATATTTTATTACAGATAAAAATATTTTTGTGTAGTTATGTAACCGTATTTTATTTCAGTAGTGTTTGTTTCAAACAGCTTCCAGCTCTTCTGCAATTAATTTGTTGAGGAATCCTTTAAGCTGTTTTGGAGTACAGATTTCTGTTTTGCATTTACTTAGCAAAATAACACTTATAGTCAAAGTTATTAACAATATTTATAAACATACAAATTCTGCATAGTATTTCTTCAGACACATTTTGCTTCATAACTAGTAGACAGAAATGTTTCATAGTTTTAAGAACTCCATCTATGCTGTTCATTAACATCTGTGGTTGCAGCTGTTATGTGAGCATTGAACTATGTTAAGTATTAGAAATGTTTATTAGATATTACAAAACACAAAATTAAATGAGATTCTTTTTCTAGAAAGTATACTAATTATAGAAAAAAGCAGTATTTTGCAATTTATGGTTTAATAAACATGCTTGTAAATGCTACAGTTTAATTCTTTGGTCAGGAAAGCACCATGGTTCTTTGAGATGACATTTCACTCTAAATGATAAATTAAGTGATTATCAGGCCTTGAATTAAATACAAATAGACTATTGTTTATTATCTTTCTACTATTTCCTTTCTGTAAAAGGACCTTCAAATACCAAATGCTGTTAAGCCCATGCTAATTAAACTGCTTAAACTAGATCAGCCCTAATTAACTGTGCAGTATGTGTGATTAACTGAGCCTTAATTGAATTGTATTGTTGCCATGAGCATGGTATAAAATGGAGCAGAGTGTCCTTTGGAAATAAATTAATGTTTTATATTAAGGACCAAATAAATAAGGAAAATCTTGCATTTTGCTTTGGATATCAATAGTAGTACAATAGCTTACTTGTAACTTAAATTACTGAACTTCCTTCTATTTTAACTTAAAATAAGACTGGATTGTAATAAAAATATTTGATTTTTTCTCACACTGACATAGTTCTGCATTTTCTTTGCATGCCATCAGTGGACTAAATTACTAAGTCATCTATAATGGGGACAACATTTTATTCACAATATTGTACACAGCATTACAAGTTTTATTGCACATAATTATAAGCAAAGAATATATTGTGACAAAGAAATGCACTGCACATATACATAAAGGTTATCTGGAAACCAAGTACAGTCCAAAGAAAGTTTGATCTCCCAAATGCTGGAAGAAAGTATTGTAATTACAACTGTTCTGTTTTACATTGGATTACAGATACATTAATATCTGACATACAGAAACATCTGACAACAGCAGTATAAATGATTACAAATGGTCATTAAACATTTATTAAGGTGTAGAGCAAAAATGATAATAGCTGTTAAAATGAAAATTACTGTATGTAAAGTAAATTGCATATTTACCTGTTTTGTAGAAATACATAAGTTCAAATCTTAGATACAGTATATTTGGCTTATTTTGAAAAAGAAACTTTAACAAACAAAATTCTTGACAGAAGTGTCAAAGCACAGCTGAAACCAAACAAAAATATTCTTTTATAAACACACCGCAATGCAAGACCTTCACTTATTATGTTGAGTACTTTCATTATATAAAAAATGATTATATAATAAACATCAATAGAACTAAAATACCTATCTCAAGACATAACTTAAGTAGTAAAAAGTCACCTGACATAGGTCACACAACATAAACCATGAATTTTACCATTTTTTAATAAGCTTGATATGAGAGAGATTAAGTGGAACCAATTTACATAGGATGATAAAGACGCCAAGCTTGAATGAAACAATTTGTTTTTTAAATGCTAGATCAGCTTTATAGGGTAAACAACTATGGTCTGTAATATGATAAAAATACTCTTTTAAATTTATTTATTTATATTTGTAAACCAGATGGTGTCCGACCGGGTTAGGTTTCCCATTTTCAGCAGAAACCCGGGGAGATAAGCTTCAAAAGTAAGTTTGTAAACAAAAACAAATATGAAGTAAATTCATATATATAAAAGTTAACAACTGAAGCTAAGAACTACAGATGTAGGAAATATCTTATACAATTAAAGTTTTCTAATGAAGTGTATCCATAAAGAAGTACATTTTGTTTGGAAACAGAAATTTCATGAAGCAGTACAGCAATATTTATTACTGACAAAAGTGAGATTGATAAGAATCATACGTTACCCCACATCAGCACTATTACACTTACAGTATTATTAGTGGTATGAACGTGCGATTCATGAATGACACTACATCAACAATAGTGAGTAGTTCACAAAAAAAAAAAACAAAAAAAAAAAAACAAGTGACTAGACCATAATTGCTATGCAGACAGTCTCAAAGCCTTGTTCTTCTTTTTATTTTCATATACGATCCTAAGAGGCAATTTTTGCATCACAAACAGATCTTTATCTGACTCTGTGCTGTCAAATTGATTACACATTCACAAGACCAGTAGGGTTGTGCACACCCACTAGCAAATCTCAATCTCTTTTGCAACATTAATAGAACATGCTGGAGCATACCTTTCAACCTCTTACTGCAAGAAATCTGGACAAAGCCTGACAAAATGGGGGACAAAGGCCCACAAAATAGGGACATATTTTAAATATTGCTCTTATAAACTTAGAAAGTTGCTAGAATAACAGGATTTGTGTTACCATCCATTTTCTGAAGTATATTAAGTATGAAACTCAAATGATTTTCATTATTTATTGACTTTAATCCTTAAATCATCCCAGTTATTTGTCAAGAAAACACAATTTTATTGAGGAATAGACCAAACATATGAGGCAAAAATCTGGACATTCTGCAAAAATCTGTACAGTTGAGAGGTGTGTGCTGGAGGGATAGGTATATATCACAGACAGTACTGCTCAATGGAACTGTCTTCCACTCCACATAACGGAAAGTACTTCTCTTACTCTGGTCACATGGGAAACCATAAATGCAGCCCTGGTTTAGCACCCATACCCCTCATGGATGGAGAAATAAGTAAATGTCTCAACCCTCTGGGAGATTCATACAAAAAACTACAATGGTTGAAAAATATGGGAATGAAAGGATAGGCTTTTTTAAAGATCCTCATAAATCAGTAGTCTAGTCAGCAACTATGAATTTATGATCCTAAAAGCTGGCTTGCTGCTCAACTTAAAAAAATAAATAAAATAAAGTTATGATAACTAATCCTATCCATTCTTTGAAAATAAATATGCAAGAAGTGGATGCAGGTTATATTTTCCTGTGCTCAAAGATATTAGCAGATGGTAATTGCAGTCATGAAATTAAAAGGTGATTGTTTTTTTATAAGAAAAGGTATGGAAACTCTGGATAAGACTTTTAAAAGCAAATGCACCAACGCATCTGTCAATAATGATTCATATAACCAGAAATAATTTTTTTCCTGTAGTGAGATAAGTGGGTAAAAGCTGGAATATAAGAAAAGCTATGCACTACAAACATCATGCTTCTGAATATTGGGTGCTGGCGAAATGTTTGGAGAATTCCATGGAATCCAAAAGTTCTAAATGTAGACTTTTCACTGGAAGACCTGATAGCAAAACTAAAACCCAAATACTTTTGCCAAACAGTGAAAGAAGACCTGAATCATTAGAGTACACACTGGTACTGATAAATATTGAAGGAAGAAGAAGGCAGAAAAAGACAATAAAGTAGAGGGCAGCATTACTTAAATAATGAATATAAATTTGTAAGAACTTGAAAAAGCAGTTCTTGCCAGACAGGTCTGGCATGTTAAAGTTATTGAGATCACAGAGAGTCAGATTCAACTAAGCACCCAAACAACAAAACAACAGTAACAGCTTTCCCATTCCCATCACCAGTTGTATGAACTGTGTATATTTCCAGTGAACAGGCTTTGGTTAATTTGTACATTTTTTAAATCAATGAAATGTCTCATATGTGGGTTTGTACTACAATCTAGAGGTACATTTAATCACTTCTTGCAGTTCTTGTATATTCTGTTAGGTTGATTATGGTTGTAATAGTATTTGTTAACTTTATGGTTTGGTTATGTATTAGATTCATTATAAATGTAGATAGTTAGACTTGTAATGCTTCCATTGTTATCTTTTATTTCTTTGTTTTAGTTTTTTATTTGTATTATTATTTTTTTTATTGTTTTAATTTTTAGAAATAGTTAATTTCATTTCTGTAGTAGTGCTTTAGGGTTGTTCATGTATTTTCTGTATGTGGTGTGCAACATTTATTTATGTATTTATTTTTGCATTTAAGTGAATGGGAAATGCAATCAGTGTTGTATTTTGTTCTTTCTCATTTGCATTCTTCATTTTCAGCTAAATTTTGATTATTTTCAGTGAAGTGTGATACTGTGTATGTATCTGTCATTAGTTGAGCACTGTGTGAAATTTTACTTCAGTTTCTTTTTTTAAGTGGTATAATTATGATAGGATGGGGAACTTTTGGTGGATGCAACAAGGATTAAGGTAAATGTCTGACAAAGTGATAGACATAGGACAGATGCCATTAAACCTAAGTTAGCTATAGTAATTAGAATGCCATGCAGCACATGCACATTCCAGAGAATTCCTTTCACCATATAGATCTCTTTGGATTTAGATGATATCTGTTATCTGTGTATTTTATTACTCCTCCTGACATGGCAGGGTATCAGAATGGGCTAAATATTTGCTGGAACTGAAGAAATACATTGACAAAAGTTTAGAATATATTAATTAATTCAAGATAATTGCAAACTTAGTACGATCAAATGTAAATCTGTGTGACAAGATAGAAATTCATGTGTTACATACTAACATCAGATGGTCTGAAACCTCATCCAGAAAAATCCATAAAGCTCTGTAAATGTGAATGGCATGGCAAGCTAGCATTACATGGCCTTATGAAAATGAGGTCTATGTTTGGATATCGAAATCATAAACCTTTGAACAACTAAATATTGTATGGAATACATTGTTGTTGAACATTATCGAACATCAGTAACAGCAAAAAAAAAAAAATCATCAAATGGCCATTCATTAGTGGTGGCCAACTGGTTAGTTTCCTGGAAAATAACATAATAGATAAATTAAACCCTCCATAGTGGAAAAAATAAAATAATACATAAGTAAAACCCACCAGAGTGGGGGAGCTTCACCCACACCCCCTCTACCTAAATATACCAACTCCGAGATCACATTAAAGTGGATACAGGGCAACAG